>NW_009613724.1:31280-31492 GCF_000690535.1 Cariama cristata
GGAAAAGACTAAGGTAACCGTGCTCAGCCGCTGGCCGGCACTAGCTCAGAGCAGTGGTAGCAGGTTTGCGGTGCTGGCCCTGAGCCGTCACCCCTCCAGCCCATGCAGCGCCGGCACCGATGCCGTGGAGCGCGTGGGGACAGAGTACCCCGGGCTAGCGGGGGTCCCCATGCTCCCCCCAGCATGGCAGGGCAGCCCCGGGACAGGGGGGC
>NW_009613724.1:31557-32940 GCF_000690535.1 Cariama cristata
CCCCCTGGCCCTCTCCTTGCCCCCTTCAGAGCTGGGGGGGGGTGGGCAATGAGGAGGGTACCGGGGATCAGCCACAGCACCAGTTGGGGTCCCCCTGGCCTCCTGGTTTCCCAAAAATAGTGTCCCTCAGCTCCGACCGTGCCACCCAGCAGACACATCCTCCTGAGCCCCGCTGGGCGCTCCTCCTGGTGCCCGTGCTTTTTTGGTTAATTTGCAATTTGCTTTGGCTGGATGGTGGAGGTGACCCCCTCCGGAGGATCAGGTGTGCGTCCCCCCATTAGCAACCGCCTCTGACAGCGGCTCGGGTCCCGTTTCCATATTGCCACTGACACTTCGAGAATTAGCATTTATTACTGCAGTTCAGGTTTGAAAGCAAAGTCCCTAATGAACGCGCCACAACTGTAATTAAGTGTTTAAAATAGCTTAGGAAAACATTTTGTAAAACCATTGCCTTTAGACTGACTTACTGGATGTCAAGCTGTGACCAAATTGACTAAGCCAACACAAGAAGGGAGCACATGTTAATAAAACATTTCTTTCCAGGAAGCACAATTTGCATAATGAAACATCCCACTTTCTCCAGACTTCGTTTCAATAAACTGCAGCCACTGGCCTCGGCGCTGCACCCGGCGGAGAGCTGCGACCGGGCAAACCGCTTCCCCGCTCCTTTGGAAGAGCCCCCGATAGGAAACGTGCCCTTTAAACAGAGACTGAGAGTGGCTCCCCAAAAGTCACGGGATGATTTTACAGATGATGAGACTTTTGGGGGGAGTTTTAAACATACCGTGGTTTCTTTACACTCCTGCCCTCTTTCCCATCACCACAGTTTTGTTCAGGGTCAGCCGCGGGGACGAGGGACTTTCTTGTTCTCCTGCAGTTGTTTGACTCAGGAGTTGGTGCTGTAATTAAAACCCAGCGGTAGCCACAGATGCCTGATAACTTGCCACGCCGGCCGGGGGAAGGCCACGCTGCCAAGAGCCGGAGGAACCCCAAACCTCCTCCTTTTTAACCCAGAAGGTGCAGCCCAGATATCTCATCCCACATAGCACTGCTCAAAAACCAACCGAACGGCCAAAGGATGCTTTGGGGTCTCGGTGTGATACCCACCAAGAGCAGAACTCTGAAGCTTTTATAATTCCATGGGTATTTGAAGACAGATCCGTACGTGCTGTCACACCTCCTGCCTCTCTGGCGCTCCCCCCTCCTGCCTCTCTGGGCCACCTGGGCACATCCCACCGGCGTGCAAGGCAGCGCTGCGGTGCGTGTGGCAACGGGAGGCTGCGTTTGGATGTCCGCTTGGTTTTTACACAATAAAATATCTGCTTCTTTGACACGAGCCTCTTCTTATCTTTCCTTTCCCTGCGGTGGGAGCGGTGCGGTGCA
>NW_009613724.1:32977-34723 GCF_000690535.1 Cariama cristata
GTTTCTCCCCCCCGTCCCTGCCGCCCCCCCCGACCTCTCTGCCCTCCCAAAAAGCTCTTTTTTCAGCCCCAACCTGCTTTCTTAGAAGAGAAGCCAAACTTACTCATTTATCAGAGGTTTGCGGCAAAATTCTATGGGTACATGAACCAATCTCTCCATCGGTGATTTCCAAGTAATTTGCTCGACCGGGAAATTTGCACCAATTTGCACAACCTCGTTGGTGCCCCCGGGGTGACCGCAGTCGCAGGGGCAGCTTGAAAAGGCAAATCGGGCAGTTTTCAGCGTTTTGTTTTGCCTTTTGGATTCTTCGCATTCGTTTCTAATTTAAACCAAAGCCTTGCAGCAAGAAGCATTTTCTTTGTCACAGCTGAATGCAAAACCTCCGGATGCGGGTTCACATCAGCAGTTTGCTCGGCCGCCCGTAGGCTGTCAGCAATTCCCAGCAATTCCTCCATCCCGGCCAGCTCCGCGGTGCCGGCAGCCGGGCATCACCTGCGCTTCCAGCTCTGCCTTCTGCAACGTGCAACTCACGGCGTGAAGACAGCAAAGGAAGAAATTACCTCTAATTTGTTTAAAATTGGCTTTTCTAATGATTCTGCTATTTCTGGAAACCAAAAGCAATGCATTTTGTAGTTCTTACGTGTCTCAGCACCACCACACCAGCACACACCTGGCCGTGCACCGCAGCCGGGTACGTGTGATGGGGGGTGGTCGGATCCTGCCCCTTCCCGGCTGGCAAAGCTCCCGTTTGGTGCCCTGGGCTGCCGGCTCTGCCTGCGGCACCGCGGTGTCAGGGAGGTAACGTGGCACTCGAGGACGGGGCTGGGTGGGTGGCCTCGGGCTGTGCATCACCACGGGGCTGGGACACCCCCTGCTTTGCTCTTTGCTCCCCAGATGGATTTCAGGGACAAGGACGGTCATCTCCTGAGGTCAGATTCAGACCTCAACAGCAAGAAAAAGACCCCACACCAAGCCCCAGCGTGGCCCGACCGTGGGGACCGTGCTTCCCCCAAACCTTCCCCGACCGGCCGTAGGCGGGTGTCATTGCACGTGCGCTGAAGACGATTTATTTCAGATGGTTATCCCGGGCACACACTTTGCTTTGGGAAGCGAGGGGCCAGCTGTCGCCCCTGCAGCACCTTCGCAGGGTCCCTGCAGAGCTGGCCGTTGGTGATGCTTTCGGTGAGCACGGTCAGGTCTCCCTGAGCTCAGCATAAGAAGGTATGCGTATGGCTTGGGGCTTTTTAAAGTTTTTTTTTTTAATTTTTTTTCCCCTTGAAACCGGCAAACTGCAGTGTGCTGCGCTGTCATTGCAGGCCCTGCAATTTCACCAATTAAGTGAAAGGCATCTTTTCCCCAGTTCTCTCTGCATAAAGTATGCAACTCAAAGAAAAAAAAAAATAGTTTACAAAAATCCTGTACTCCCTTCTGTGCTTCCAGATGAAAAAAGAAAAATCACAGATTGTGTCGTTTGGAAGAGATGTCTTCATGGTCTGCCCTTCCAACTTGTCTGGAATTTTTTAATAATATATTTGAACAAACAGTTCAGGGGGGGAAAAAAAAATATTACAAAGTGGCACCGGTCGAGCTGGGCAGGAATGGGAACGTTTTCCCAAGGAACGTCTCAGCCTGAGTAATGCTGAAACTGCCCTCGCCCGCCCCAAACCGCCCCGCTCAGGGGAAGGGCTGCGGAGGGAAATCATCTCCTTGGGCAGGAGGTGCTGCCTGCCTGCCTCTGCCTTGGTG
>NW_009613725.1:0-36648 GCF_000690535.1 Cariama cristata
CTAATGAAGTTCAACAAGGGCAAGTGTAGCATCCTGCACCTGGGGAGGAATAACTCTATGTACCAATACAGGCTGGGGATTGACCTGCTGGAGAGCAGCTTGGCAGAGGAGGACCTGGGAGTCCTGGTGAACAAGTTGCTCATGAGCCAGCAATGTGCCCTCGTGGCCGAGAAGGCCAGTGGTATCTTGGGATGCATTAGTGTGACCAGCAGGTCGAGGGAGGTTATCCTCCCCCTCTGCTCTGTCCTGGTGAGGCCACATCTGGAGTGTCCAGATCTAGGCTTCCCAGTTCAAGAAAGACAAGGAACTACTGGAGACAGTCCAGCTGAGGGCAATGAACGTGATGAGGGGACTGGAGCATCTTCCTTGTGAGGAAAGGCTGAGGGAACTGGGTCTATTCAGCCTGGAGAAGAGAAGACTGAGAGGGGTTCTTATCAATGCTTATAAATACCTTAAGGGCGGGTGTCAAGAGGATAGGGCCGGACTCTTTTCAGTGGTGCCCAGCGAAAGGTTAAGGAGCAGCAAACACAAATGAAAACTAAGGACGTTCTAGCTGAATATGAGGAAGAACTTCTATACTTTGAGGGTGGCAGAGCACTGGAACAGGCTGCCCAGAGAGGGTGTGGTCTCCTTCTCTGGAGATATTCAAAACCCACCTGGACACGTTCCTGTGCAACTTGCTGTAGGTGAACCTCTCTGGCAGAGGCATTGGACTAGATGATCTCTGGATGTCCCTTCCAACCCCGACCATTCTGTGATTCTGTGAAGTCAGCTGAGACAGGACAAGGAACTCTTTGAATACCAGGTGAGGAAAAGGAGGATTGCAGGGGGATGTTGTTTACTGAAGCCTAGAAGAGGTGCAATTTTTTTTAAAGATTCTTATGAAACAATTATCCAAGTGGGCAAGTAGGGCCACATCTTATGATAACACTTGGCATGATTACATAAATTCCCTAAATTGTTGCTAACTTCTCAGATTTGTTTGGTAGTCTGATATGAAGCATCTTGAAAGAGGTATATACATTGCTATTTCACAGATGATAAGAACAAAGGCTGTTCATTTATAGGGTTATGATTTTTGTTATGGTCTCATAGTTTTGAAGTATTTCATGCAGAATTTGGCTAAAGTGGTGTTATTTGAGTTTTTTAATTGAAGAAGTTGTTTGCCCACAAAAGATGTGGTATCCTGAAACAGGTCTGTTTCTTGCTCATTGCCAATTCATTGTATCCAGAAGCTGATGTCTGAGCTGAAAGTACAGAAGTCAACATTATTTAAGGCTGTTTTGATCTCCATGACACTGTTGGCTGTAACTTCTTATCCCAGTAGTATTGTCATTGAGGGTACAGGAATGACCTGCTGGAGAATTTCCAAATAGACTTGTGCTTGTGATTCATTATTCATTAAAGGAGACAATCTATACAGTGTTTTTAGGGTAGTCTACTATGATATGCTGCTTTATTCCTCATCCCTTTTTCTCTTTTCTGCTGATTAGAAGCAGAGACTGAGTTTTCTGGGATAGAAGGGCAGCTTGTCTAAAACAGAAGGCAATAATATGACTTAAAAAAATGAAAGGTCTTGTTTTATAATGTGAAGTTAGTGTTACATAGCAGCTTAAGTGACAGAAGACAAGACACAGTATGCAGATGCTTACTTAGTACTACTGGCTCTACCTCAACACCAAGGCAATAGCCAGAGGTGATCCTGGAATGGCATTTCTCATTGCCCTTGGATGAAGGGCAGAGCCCCAGAAGGTGATGCTGGCTTCCCCAGGAGAAGAAAACCAGGTGACTCTGAATTGGGAAGGACAGAGGACATGCCTTTTGGACAAATCACCTAATAAAATAAGCTGTATTATTTATTATGATGATGATTATTGTGTTGTGAAAGGAATAAGTAGTGAAAAAATACTAATAAACAAATTATTAAAGGCAGCTGAAATGATAAAATGAAAGAGATGAAGATATATTTTCTACAATTATTGAAGTTATTCTGATGTCTTTAATATCCCTATAATAGACATTTTAGAAAATAGCTAAAGAAGGACATTCCTTCTCTCATACTAAGCATCTCTCAGACAGACAAATGTAGTGAGCAATGGGAGTCAGCACTTTATTCACTGTCCAAAATTTAAGAAAGCAAGTTACTCAGTTTATATTTTATTTATCATATACCCCAGTTGAGAATGATAAATGCATCATTTTCATAGAAATATTTAAGGCTTGTGCTCTATAAGTAGTGAATGATGCTGCTGAATGTTGAATTTTGAATAATACAGATCTCCTTTTCTGAAGTATAGGGCATCTGTGACTTTTAGCAAAGGCCCTTATCTCCCTTGCAAAGACTGTAGTTCAACAAGTTACTTATGCATGTGCAGTTTTATGTGTGGATATTCTTATTGATTTTAGCTTAAACTTTTAAGCTTTAAAGCTTTAATTTGTTTAATTACATTACTGAATTAAGGCCAGAGTTGTTAAAAAAAAAAAAAAGTCTTGAATTGAGTTCTCAGGGATGCTATAATGTTCAATTGAAATTTGTAAATCACTTATTATGGCATCAGTCACTACCCATTGTTAATTTGTACTTTATTTACTGACAAGCACAGGATAAAAGCCTTTGTAACAGAAATGGAACATGCTTTGCTTTGCAATGATTCCACTATGTACCAGCCAAGGAGGAAATGAAGATTTGGGGCATTTTTCTGTGGCAGCATTCTCCACTGTCACTAGGACACAGGGCTATCCTACAACCACAATGTTGAGAGAGGGAGATACAGGCTATAAAATGAGGGAGAAAGCATTCACAAACTGATAGGGGAGGCAAAGACAGTTGTAGAAGTGGGAAGTGACATGATTTTCTTGGTCGTGTTTTTTTAACCAAAAAGGTCCCTTGACATAGTTTTATCTGTAATTGTAAATAAACTGTGTATGGGAGGGAAGTAACTCTCTAGGGTCAGGTCTATAACTAGTCAGAGATTATTTAAGTCAGGGGAGTTACAACAGAGCTTTGGCACATAGGGGTTTAGTTAGTCAGAAATGTCTCCTCTGATGGAAAGCAAAAAAAAAAAACACTTGAAAGATACTGTGCCCTTTGAGGGTCAGTATACTCGTGTCTGTATTTAAAATGGATTTCAGTATTGGCAATGTGACTGCAGTTGGTTCTGCACCAGATTCCTGGTTCACTGAACAAAACTTAAGAGGCCGTGTCACTTTGAAGATAAAATAGACTCTCTCAGGACAAACTGTCAAAAATCTGATGAGATGAAGTGCTGAAGCTTTGACTGGTTCTTTAGTTGTGCTTTGACTTCAGAGTCCTTTGGGTTATTCTTTATTAATCTAAAGAAATCACACCTTCTGGCTATTTCACACTGTTTGAATTGCTAAACAAGCCTGGCTGCTAGATTTCTACTTCCAAAGGAGTCCTCTAGATCATATGAATGACCTCGGGCAGTATTGGTAATACCTGGAAACGTTCTCCGGATTTAGTTACTGGAGGTGTAGTCAATATTAAATAGGCTTATTATGAGAATTTCTTTGGATGCAGAAAAATCACAATAGCAGTACTTGACTTTTTGGGGCTCAGTCCTCAGTTCCAGCCTTAATCTTCAGTTCTTCATGCTCTTGATCCTGTACTACCAAAGTACTGAAATTAATGACTGTTTCAAATTAACTATAGTCTCTAGGTTTCTTGTTGAAATATCATTGCATGGTCTCCACATGGAGACTGTGAAGGGTCTACCTTCCCACATGGAAACTCTAAAACCCTACCTACAGGTATGCTGGCTTGAAAAATCCTTCTTACAGAGAAAAAAAGAGCAGGTGAGCTTTTTATTAGGTTCTTACTCTATGCCTAGCACAAAGAGGCCTTGATCTCAGTTGCTATCCCAAAATACCAAGCAAATAATACTAATAGTAATTGCTAATGATTTATGGCATCTGGAGAATCACCATGGGATTATTAAGGGAGTTTTGGATTTACTTTGTATCACTGTGTCAACTAAAAGCTGCCAGAGCCAAGCATGAAGACTTAGTCTTCTTCCTACTGAGTAATTGGTTGGGCTTTTTTGTTTGTATTATTTCACTGATGTGCTTATTGAATGTTGAAGTTACTTAATGCTTTAGGAGGCAATGTATTTTGTCCAGATCTATTCATCCCAGAAGGCAGAGGTTTCAGTTTCCCTTTTGCGCTACTCAGGGCAGAGTAAAAGCAGACTAGAGAGGAATTCAAGTATAGTTAAGAATAGGAATTCAAGACAGTACATATTCTCTTGAGATTAATTGTTGTCTCAGGTTGGAGGTATTTGGCTCAGATTCCTTTATTTTAAAGTCCTTTTCTGTTTTTTTGTTTTGTTTTGTTTTGTTTTAACATTTAAATTATACTGAGTAATTCCACTCTGATCATAGCTTCTCTGAAAATAGATGTTATTTCTTCCTACTTTATTAGCAGTGATTCCTGATGTAAAACATTGTGGAGGATGAGAGATTTGCAACACAGTAGGTTATTCATTAGCTGTTCCAGTAGAGGAACTTGGCAGAAAACTGTTCCAATCTAATGATTATTTTATGTTTTGAGTAAAATCAGTTTAATACTTTCAATAAATCCCTAGTTGATCTGAGTATTCTTTATCATTTTGAAAGGATTTCTTAGGAACATCTTCAAAGGCAATATTTGCAAGATCTGGAAAGAGCCTTCCATTCCCTCCATCCCTGCTCTGTAGCATTGTTTCCCTAAAGACACTGCCCCAGCCTTAGGTCCTCCTGGTCCTTGACTTCTCTCTGATGGACTCTCATCCACAGGTTTGTCTTTTTGCATTCTTCTGGCAATGCAGACCTTGATGCGTGAATCCGTCATGACACACAGCATTTCAGATGGGTTTGACAGTCTGCACTGAATCACATAATCTGACGGCTGTTACTGGTACCTAAGCTGACTTAAAGTTTATATGTGTACATCTTTGTGGGCAAGATAGTAGAATAGATGTATTGTGGGGCTGGCAACAGTTTTCCGTAAGGACCATCAGAAAATTGTGGGGAAATGCTGTTTAAGGGAAAGCTCTGATTTCTGTCACAAAAAGTCAATATTTTTCATTGAAAAATCTAATGCAAATGAAACCTTGTGTTCTGGGAAAAAATCTGCAGGGCAAAAAAATTCTAATAAACTTTCTGATTTTTATTGAAATACTTATTTACTTCTCTTGCTTCTATTTCCACTCATTTTTTTCGCATCTCTCCTCATGCCAACTGTGCCACTTATGACCCTTATCTTTCCCTTATCGTATTCTTTCTTTCCGTTCATTTGTTAGCTCCTCTGACCGTGCCAAACACTTCTTATCTCACTCTGTTTTTACATGTTATCTCCTGCCACAAAATAAACTCCCTATTTGCTAAAGATTTACAGCATCTCCTGTTTTCTCAGTTGTTTCCGAATAATCACTTTTTGCTTAAGATCTTCAGACTTACACCTTTGGCAGTAAACACTATTTATTCCTTCATTTATTAGATTCTTATTGTCCCCTGGGTAATCCTGCTCTTTACCTTTCCTTTTTGCATCGTAAATTCCTTTTGTATTGGTTCTCCAAGAATTTATAGTGCATCTGTTGCTCTAACTCTGTGCCTGGCTTTCTGTTAATGATATTTGAGCCAATTTATTTAAATCTATGGCAGTGAACAAATGTATGACCTTCACACATGCTTTGAAATTGTATAGTAAACATTCTGGTTCATCAATAGTTTTCACTGGAATTATCAGAAAATTATATTATTTGTTGTGTAAGGGAGGAATGTGCTTGTGGTATTGAACTACAAGTTTGGGACATGAATCTTGATCAAAAAAAAGTAAGTTCCACTTTAATATCACATTTGTGACATTTCCCTGCTAAATCAAAGGCTGTTGGTATTGTTCCTGAGAGGAAATACTGCTTATGTGGATCCAGTTTTTATGAGTATGACAGGCCACAAATACTTCCAGAATGCTAATGATATTTAACACTGTTTAGTTATTGTGTTGCATCATACCCTGTGCTGTTATTTTTTGTCTTCTTCCATTCTTCATTTTTTCTTTCTTCAGAGCAATAGAAAATAAAATTAATAAATTTTAAAGCTTGGATGTTTGTCTTGTCGGAGTTGAACTAGAGCCTAAACATGAGAACAATCCCCCAACTGAATGATACTCTGTAACTGAGGTGTTGGGAATAATTTTTTTAAATTGCATTAAAACAAACACACAACTCCCTTCTAAATTTCTTTTATAGTAACAATATTTCATGAAGCATAGAGCATAAGCTGCAGAGGCATAAAAGGAGTCATCTCTGATGAAGACGTGTCTGTGGCTTATTTCATTTGTTTGATGGCACTTTGGTACATTATATGTGTGGTTTTGAGAGCTCCGTTTCTTTTCCATTGTGGAAAATTTACTGCAAATACAGGAAGATGGCTTATATATTAAAATAACACATTTTCATTTACTAATATCAGAATTTTCTACCTACTATTACACACTCCTGATTTTTCAGAGGTTGGTATGAAATTAAAAAATCATTTCACCAGATCTCAGAAATGGTTATGATAAATCCAAAATTAATATTTTGGGCCAAATACTCTAATGCCTTTATTTTAATGGAATTACGCCACAAGCAGAGAACTTATCCTGTTATTACTCCTGCCATGTTGGATATCTCAGAAATGACCAGTACGCGAAATAATGCCATCTAACGTAAACCAGTGGTAGCCTTATTAATGCAGACTGGTTCCATGGAACTTACTGGCATGATCAATGACTCTCGAAATTTTGGGGCTTGCAGACTGTTGCCAGCCCTCTTAATTTCTTCATCTGTACTCCTGGCATTACACAGGAAATACAGTTGTGTGGCTCAGCCACAATCCAGTTATCACAGCATTGGAGGCTCTTGGTGGTTGGGAGAACACGGTTTAGAAATCAGAGGGCAGAATATACACTCTTAGGGGCATGCTGCCACTGTTGTGCTAATCAAAGCATTCTTTACCTCAGGCAACACTTTAGATCCAGAAATCCTGCATTAAGTTTATGGAAAACAACCTGTGGAACAAGACTTTAATCATAACATAGAATGTATTTACCAACCCTCCAGTGCAACGGATGATTTCTTATAGACAAATAAGTTATTTCATAGCAAGTTGGTGCATTACCAAAGTTGTCAAAATATGCTTCTGATACTAACTTATCTGATAAAGTCATTAAGGATATTTTTTTTTCCCACTCAGATCTTTGAAGTGGAACTTGAAATTTGGAGTCATTAAATAAAACTTATGTCTTCATTTCTCTAGTGTTAGAAACACACTGAATGATCCATATGCTTAGCTATAGGACCTAAATTTATTATAGATGCTCTGGGGTATCCACAACAGTTTCTCAGGGCTGGCAGATATCACCCAAGACCTTCATGACTCTTTTTAGGCAGAAAGCTGGAGGTAGGAAGACTATCCAGGAAAATGACATGAGATACCTGTGTTTACCTTGCGGTTGAGTTCTGTCTGGAGGTTGAAACAGCTGACTGTAGGTGTCTTATGAACTATATGCATAGCCTCCCATTATAGCAGTTGGAGGTCTGGTCAGTAAGGCTTGATTCAGGTGCCTGCATGTAAGAGCACAAGGCAGTTGGAAATGACATAGAATACAGTATATGGCTTCAAGTTGCTATCCAGAAGCATGCAAGTACCTCATAGTCCCTCCATTATATTTGCCAGACAGGATGTCTTTAAGAGCATTCAGAAGTAGTGGTTAAGCAACCACATCCCATCCAGTGAAGTCTACAGACTATTCAGCTCACTAGGAAGGGTCCATCTAGCTCTCCATGTACTATTTTGAGTAGATCACTTAACTATAACAGGGCTGTAAACACATAGAAGTTGGTTCAGTTGACCACACGTAGGTAGCTAGAGCTGTTAAGTTGCCTTGGGGTATCTGAAACATCCGAGATACCTGTGTGGGCTTATAGATATGACCTATGCCTTCCAGAGCGGTAACTGAAGGCCAGGTGGACTTACTGTAGCACATGTAAGTGACACCAGACACCTACATGTGAACCACAGCCTTAGTTCACATGTAGATGTCTAAATTTAAATGTGTTAATCTGTGAGCTGAATTCAATCCCTACTGTGCATCTCACTGAAACACAGAACTATTTTTTTAAATGCCATGTATTTTATGTTGCATTTTTCCTTAAAAGGTAATGGAATAACTGTGACTAATGTTAGTTGTGCTGCTAGAAATATTTTCTCTAACAGTGACTATGACTGAGAATATTTATACTGGCTGTTCTTCATCCAGGACAAGTGTCTTCTATTCAGTGAATGAAAGGGCATCTCTATCACAGGTGAGAAAGCCAGCATAAACTGCCTTGATTGCAAACAGCAACAGACTGAGAAGCTGAATGCCCCACCTCCATAGCATAACTACGACTTATTTTTCCTCATATGGTATACATAACTTTATCAAATATTTCCTCTGAAGATTTTTTTTCCCCACAAGTGTGCAGACTATCCCCATATATTTTGGTAATAAATAGCAAGTTTTTCATTTGACCTTTTGAATTTCTCTGGCTTTAATAGTATTTGAGATCACAAGAATACTACAAGCCTTAATCAGTTTACTGAGAAGGTTTCGATGTCCTATCAAGTGTTTGCATGAAGCTGTAGACACAAATAAGTGAACAGAGTCCCTGTCTGATGTGTGTAAATTCTCTTCATGTGCAGCTTAATAACCACCAGTGTGGTTCTTCAGAGGACAATAATACATTTCAGTTACACTTTGATTTTGTATTTATACATCTGAGCTACCATTGAAAACGTAAGTCGAAAAGGAATTTTTTTTTTCCTTTGTTATTGTCTCTAAAATATATAAAAAAAGGAATGGTTTGTAAATCTAGTCTTCTAGACCTGCCTGTCCACAAAGTCTTCTTTGAATCATTCTTCACCATTACTAGCTGTCACTTAGATTCTATTTCTGTTTTTCATTGCTGAAATGAATGGAGATAATGATCTCCCTCACAAAGGCATTGGGAGTATTAATTAGTTTGTACAGCTCTTGAGCAGCTATTGCAGCTCCTAATGGTTCCTTTGTAAATAGCAGAGAGGATTGTTCTCAGTGACATATTTAAGGGTATATGATACACTTCATCCATATAATTTTATTAACTATAAGAAGTTCATACATTGGGAGCCATTTAGATACCTTAGTTAAAATCCTGCCTTAAGCTGAGTCAGTTGAAGTTCTTCTCTAAACAGTGATGCTGGGATGTCATCAATTCCCCCGCGAGTCAGGTGCAAAGCTAATATCTGTCTGTACCAATATATTGAAGAGAACTGCAGCAAGAATGCAGTGGTGTTGGTAACTCTGTATTGGGTAACGGAAAGGTTTTGGGTAATAAGAAAGTATCTGAAAAATACTCAGAAGACTCAAGGAGCACAGAAAGACATAGGTGAGGAAATCCTCCCCCGTTGACATCTAGTGGAGATATACCAGCATGAATAAAGATTTGCATTCATTTTGGCAGATGCAGTATGCCATGTGATGGTGCTCTTTCGACTGGCAGGCAGCTGAAATAGAAATCCATGGCAGTTTTAATTGCTCGACACTGCAAGTGATAATTTAAATATTGAGGTCTGTTGTAACAGTTTTTAACGATGTGCTACTCTCTGAGTGCTTTGGATTTTAGCTTTGTGCCATGTAGTAGGCTAATTCTCAAGCGAAAAAAAGATCACCAGAATTCTGATACTTTTAAATATTGGCAACTCTCCAATAACTGTAATTGTGATGTTCATTTATACAACACCATAACCCTAATTTGAAGTTTTAATCATTTTAATTAAAGGTATTATTTCAACCTAAACTCACAAATAAGGGTATAATTGGGAAGTACAGTGTTTTGACATCAGTGTTACTGTTGAGTTTGCCTTCCTATACACCATTTATCATGTGGAAAAAAATTGCTATTGATGGAGTCTTATTTGGCTGTGTTTTTTTTAAACTCAAGGAAGTTGTAGTTTGGCTATGTAAGATGTTTCCTGTGAATGTACTGGGTGGCAACATTCTGTGTCTGCAAGGGTAAACTGTTTAGTTAAGTGATAACTACGTGCAGAGAGGCTGTGGTTTCCATTAATGTTTTCATTTGGTGAGAGACTGGGACTTTGTATTGCTTTTTCAAAGCTCTTCCAGTTTCTTAGCCCTAGTTTTTTCTGTTGGCTTTCACACAGGTTACTGCTTCTTCCCTGTTAGCAGTCGTTTCAGTTATTGTGCTAGCTGTGAAAATAAGTTGATTCTGTGTGACCATAGTAAATACCTTGCTTTAGGAATGAGGTCTTCATCTCCCATTTCAGGTTGGTGGCCTAATAGTCCTTTGTGGTTTCTCCTACTCTTAGTACATGCTGCTTTTTACTTCTGCCCAACACATCTTTAATTTGGTTGAGTGGAGACCCACTGATCCATCTGTGCTGTTTTTACACATACTCCTGACTCTCCTGGGTCAGACCTGCTGATTGATTCAACTTATCTTACTTATTCCTGATCCTTTGACCCTATCCAGTTGCACAGTCTGGTTACCTGCTGACCCAGGACCATTAAACATCTGGAACACTTTTTATGACTGTGTCCCATTGAAGTTCAGACTGTTGACTTTGCCATTCACTCTCTACTTATTTGGTGGTTGGATATGGATGCATAACTCTTGCTGTAAACAGCTTCCTGTTTCTCTTGCCATTCTCCAACTACTGATGTGTCGTCTCATCTTTGTGTGTCTCTACAGCAGTGTCCATCATAAGAGGCAGTCTTGGTTCTCTACCTCATCCACCCTGCTGGTTACAGGAAGAAAAGTGTGGACAGGATGAGATTTTACTTAAAAAGGCATAGACAACTTCACTAGGAGATTTAAGGGAAGACTCATTGCCCAAATGGATGCTTTACATCTTAGGAAAAATGCTTAAGACAAGTCAGGAATTATATTTACACTAACAGTGATAAGAGGTTTAGAGCTAATGTGGACCATTTGATCAGGTTGTATGACCTGCTGTACATCACCAGCCAATTGTATTTTTTCTAGCTTTTCCTGTCTTAATCCTAGTTTAAAAAGTAGACCTCCAAATATTTTATGATTTCATATCTCTTTTTACTGCAATCTCCAGCTAGACTGAGTTCCAGTACTGGAAAATGGAAAGGATATTAAAAAAAAAGTATTTTTCATAGTTCATCTTTGTACACTTCTATGTTTTCTGGAGAATTGAGGTAAATCTTTTCAATGTTGCCTACACGTGCTTTCAAAAAAGATACTTGGTGTTGAGCACTGAGTTGAAGAAGAATCTATCCAACTGTTTCATAGCCTGCTGTAGCTCTCTTTCTGTAAATAGGTATTGATAATAACAGGAAGACTTTTAAAGTAAACAAATTTAAACAGCCCAACTCTAGGATGCTCATAATTATTTTGAATTTTCTGCCTGATAGTGGTGCTGGGTGTCTGGTAGCATTTGAAACCCAGATTCAAACAAATTTGCTGTTGTTTATACCTACATCATTTGGTATCTTGAGATTTGGAAGGGTCTTTTTTATAGAAGTTCCTACTGTGTACTACATCAATTCCCAAACCATATAAAATTTTCTGTTATGTCATATCTGAATTACTTTTATTTTCAAGCTTAAAAATTTAATGCTTTTATTTTCCTGCCCTGTCAAAACACTTTTATCATGAAATCTCATGATATCCTCAGTACCTGGTGACTACAGCATATTGCAAATATATTTGCTGTATGCCTATTGCTTATTTATGAAACATATGCCCAGTGTTTGTCCAATACTCTGGCATACTTCACAGAAGGTAACATGCAGCACCTGTTCTTAGTTAAGGAAAATGTTGCTGATTCAATCAGAGACCTATTAAGGATTCCTTTGCTTCACACCCAAAACTCCACTGCCTGAGGAAAGAAAAGAAATAAACTGACTAATTTTTATGGAAAGCACCGTTTCATTGACAAATGTCTGCCTAGCTGCTATGTTGTCCTCATTCAAATCCTTCCTCAGGATTTCCCAGCATGCTGCCACGCATTCAGAGTTAAGCAGCTGCTAGCATCTATTAGCTGCTTGTGAAGCTAATGGTAACTTTCTCCTGCTGTACTCTTTTCATAAGTATTTGTGGTTTCCATTAAGTATTTCCTATCATATAGTTGATATGATTGTAAAATCATTGTTCTTAATCTTTTTTCCTATATACTCCACGGTACTTAAAATGTATAGGTGCATCTGTAATTGAAGTAAATAACTTTTAATAAATTTCCATCTTGCTGCAAGAGGATTTAATCAGTTCTATTGGAGAACTGCTGATTTCATTCACAGGAAATATTTACGTATCCATCCCCTCAGGCTATGCAGGAGAAATACTTTAGATAAGAGAGCAGCTTCTGTGCAAGTGAACTCAGGATTTTTCTCTACCGTGAGATGACACACAGATCATCGTCTGCCTGAACAATTCCCATGAACTTGTAGAACTGGGACTTGCTGTCTCTCTAGTTTTATTTAGGATCTTCTGCCAGTTTTGTGGCCTCATTATCCCTTCTGTACCAGTCAGAAATAAAACAATCTGGCCTTTGATTTTCAGTTAGCAGCCATTCGGAAGTATTTTTTTAAATGTGTGTGATTTTCCTAAGATTCTTCAAAGAAATGTAAACTGTTCTTAATATTGGTGCTTTCACCACTAAATTGGTAGAGAAATGGAGATTTATTTAGAAAGAAGAATGTTTGCATGCAAAAAAATATTTAGCAGTTAATTGTCTGTGGGACCAGCATGATATTACATATGACAAGCATAGAGCACAGTGAAAGTTAATGTAAGAAATGTTATCTAAACTAATTGAAACTTGTGTTCCTTTTTCTACTGGGTTAACCATCATTGCTGAGAATGTGGTTAGGTATTTTTAGAGGCTCTTTTGTTGTTATTGTGTGTTCTTTTTTACATTTTGAGTTAAATATTTTTTACCTTTCGATTTCTTTCTTATCTAAATCCTTTCCTAGCAATATTTTCCTTACCACAAGGTTAAATAGCCTGCTGTCAGTCTGATCCCACAATGCCCATTGACTTAATCTGAATTTTCCATATAGAACAATTTTAAGATAAGATGTTAAATATTAAATCTTCATCAATATTTTTCATTTTTGCCTTGAAGTGTCATTGAATTAGATGTACTGAGCAAAGCTGAGGAGGTAGCAGAGAAAAAACTGTTCAAAAAGTCAAAGAATATAATGTACAAATATGAAGGACAGAGAGTCTGCATTGACCAAGCCTGCCAGGAAGAGATCCTAAGACAGAGATCCTAAGACTAAATGAGTAGCCAATTAGAGCAGTTTGTTCTCACATAAAGACTAAATGCCATATTATACCATTGATCCACACTTTAAACACTCATTGATTTTTACAAGGTGTTTCATCTGTAAAAGGATGGTAAAAGATAAAGCTTTTAATGAAAATTCATTTGAAGAGGATAAATGAAGGTGTAACCATACTATTTCAAACCACTTAAGAAGATCTGCTTTTGGGGTACAAGTACATTATACTGGCACATGCTGTGTCCAGAGCTGGGCTGCCCAGTACAAGGACACGGACTGACTACAGCAAGTCCAGGGAAAGGGCACTGAAGCACAGAAGGGCTTGGAGAATTTCTTACATGCGGAGAGGTGAAGGGAGCTGGGACTGTTCAGCCTGGAAAAGAGAAGGGTCAGGTAGATCTTAGACACATGAAGGGAGGGTATAAAGAAGCCAGAGCCAGACTCTTCCCAGTGCTGCCCAGTGACAGGACAAGAGGCAATGGGCACAGACTGAAACACAGGAAATTCCATTTAAAGATCAGAAAAAGCCACTCTTACTGTTAGGGTGGACAAACACTGGGACAGGTTGCCCAGGGGGGTTGTGGCGTATCCATCCCTGGAGACAGGCAAAACCCACCTGGACACAGCCCTGAGCAACCTTCTGTGGCTAACTGTTCTCTGAGCAGGGGGCTTGATGAGGTGTCTCCAGAGGTGTGTGCCAACCTCATCCATGCTCTGATTGAGCAATTCTGTCATATTGGACAGTTTTCTTATTGTCATAATATGTTTTTTAGGAGCTCCAACTTCTGCAAGGCAAGATTAATTTTACAAATCTTTCAGATTTGCATATACTGCTAGGAGAAACACCTTTTTCATGGTCAGATCCATAGATTTTGTGCGAAGAAAAATGTCCTTGTTTTTCCCTAGGCTAAGTGGTTCTGAAGGACCATAAAATATTTGCAAAGAAGAAAATACTTTTCAGAGGGTGGAAAACACCAAGAGTTCCTTTTAAAAAAGAGAGGTGTTCTTGAAAGACTGTGTAACATTAGTTCAGGTTGAACATGTGCAGAATGATAGCCTGCATTATTCTGTCCGAGTGCTCAAAATTTTGTGCAAATATATCAAAAAGCTTTGAAGAAAGTATTTTTTATAATTACATTCTTTATATTTATTTTACAATTGAGTAAATTGAGGCATAGAGAGTATAAGGAAACAGTGCAGCAAAGCAGTGGCATACACAGAAATAGAAACCTATGTAGGAGGTCTGTTTTCCAGACTCTAACATAAGATTCCATTGCAGTAATTGCAAATTACATTGTGTAATACAATAAGTTTTGTAATAAGAAAAGTCTGATGGTTATATTAAATCCATCAGAAGTTAATAATTTGCAGATAAAGTGACATTGTAGAGATGAACAGGTTTGCTCTTGTTCTGTGAAACAACGGGTTTTGAAGGGAACTAAGAAGGTGAAATCACACCTGCAATTGAAATTCAATGAAAACCAAGATCCTGACTCTCACTAGGGCTTTTGAAAAGTGCACTTTCTATGTCTAACAACACATATTTCTGTAAACTAACAGAAAAGTAGCTGGAAAACAGTGTGAAGAAAATGTTTGCATAAATATGAAGTTGGGCACAGCTGTTCTGAGAAAGCATGAAGCTAAAATAGCATAGGAAATGGAAGCAAGGAATTCTTTTATGTTTAAAATATGAGTCTACATGAGAAGAGATTAATGAGAATAGTTGTGAAAATGAATTCATTTAAATATGAGCTATTTCCTATTTTGGACCTGGTAAGTTATGGTTTCATGAATATTTGCCACAGTTAATGTTGTGAAGCTGAGCTGTTGCGTTTTCTTGGAGAATAAAACTTGTTGTCTTCCTCTGTATTACATATTCTCTTTTAAAAAATGAAGAGAATGCAATGATTAATACATATGCTGCTAAATTCTCAAAAGCTTGATTCGGCTATGGAACAAGAACATTCTGCTTCTTGTGAAAAAGTAATGAACTCTATAAATATAGGAATCAAAGCTTAAAGTTGGCTGAAAATGATGAACGGTCTTCTCTTTGGAAACTTAATCTTTGTTCAGTTTCTTGACCTTCAGATAAGAAGAGCCATCAGGCTTTCCGCACTTGCTCATGCAGCATCACATCCATTATGGTGCTTATGGTCTTATGGGAAGAACAATGCCTTGTCCAGTTATGAAGTGACACACTTGGAAATAATATAGCTGCTACTGCAGATTTAAAACAAACAAACAGACAAACAAAAAACCCCTCGTGGTTTTTCACAATGAAATGAATAAAGCAAAACCTTTGTCGAAGGCAGTTTGCATATGTATATAAAAAGAAAAAAAGATGATAAGTTTCTAAATTCTAATTGCACAAAAAACCTCAGATATATGCTTGATCTTGATTTTTAAGACGCCAGTATAATCATGCATTAATTAAACATGCAAATATATTTTTTCTGAGTTGTATTTTCTTCTTGGCAGGATATTATTTTAAATTAACATTCTGCTTTTGGGCAAACTATTAGCAGATTTCCAGGAAAGGATAATTTGCCATTCCGTAAAGAGTTTTCAAACACAGAAGAAAGTCTGTATTCATTTTTAGATTGTCCTGAACTTTCTTTGTCATTTGTTACAGTAGAACATGATGCACCGAAAATACAATTAATAAAAAAATTGAGGACCACAAAACTGAGGACTTGAGAGATAGATAAATGTCTTTCCACAAGTTGCTCGTAACTTGTAACTTGTAACTTTGGCTATATTTGATTTGTACATTGTAGAGAATTTTGACCAGAAATTAGATTGTAGTGGTATGATTTATTATGCAGTGTTAATTATTTGATTAAAGCATTTATAAAAACATGGATGAATTAACCAGACTATTTTAATGAAGTAATGAGGTTCCATGTAAAGCAGTACGAAACTTTGTGAGTACATACTTATATTCTAGTTGAAATTCGTAATTATTTGGGTAGATGATAAACATATCTCTGAATACTTGAGATATACCCATCCTGTAGTTTGGTGAGATCACACAAGCTGTAGGAATTGTAACATCTTAAAATTATATTTAGAAAGGCAAGACATTGTTAATATCAATTAGTCCAGTATTTTAAACAGTGCGTAGCTCTGTTTGAATTTGTTGATATGTTAGCTGTTATAAACACAAGAAAGAAAATGTTTTTGATAACCACATATGCCAAAAAGTGCCTATAGTTGTTTCAGCATAACTTCTGTGGGGTCAGTGGAGTTATTCTATCTGTAGTAAGCGAAGAACAGCTGCTTGCCTGAGCATACTGCTGAATGGTCAGTCAAAGTTATAGTTGTATACACTAATGCCCTTCAACATTCAAACACAAAGAACTACATTTCATAGGACATACACCTCAATATGGTGTAAAATCTCAACGCGTGCTTATAACGTGGGACTTTAAACACTTTGACACATTGTTTAACTCAAAGGAATCTTTGCCATTGGCTTTAATGGATCCAATTTTTTGCTGTACATTGGTTTCACCTTGAAAACTTGTTTTTAGTGTTGTTTATTACTAAATTTTTTTTTCTAAGGCAGGAACGTTCTGGCCTATGGAGATATTTTTCAAAGTTGAAATTAGTGCTTCTGTAGTTTCTAATCTTATTAAAGAGAAATTCTTCTTCATGTATTGAAATTCTATCTTGAATACTCAAAAATTTGACTACACATATACCCCTAGGGCCATGCGAGATGTAGTGTAGTCTGTAGCACAGAACATTCAGGAGAGGAGGATGGTAGAACATAGGGCAACGGAGCTCCTGTGCTCTTGGGAGCACAGGAAGGATATCCAAAAACATCCCAAGTGTTGCCAGAAACCTTTTAGGCAATTAAACTCAGGGCCCAGGTTATGTCTAGGTACCTAAGTCTAGATTCTTACTCTGGATCTGAATCTCTACCTCATGCCTTTATTCAGTTAGCATAAAGGAGCTGAGCAAAAGGCCACAATACTGTCTTCTAACCATATAGCCTGCTTGAAATGTGTGTATGTGTGTATATATACCTATCTATTTAACCATAAACAAATGAATAATCTCATGTGTTGCATTGGTATACACCTGATCTTTTGAGAGATCCTCTCAAAATATCTTGTGAGATATCTGTCATCCTTGGAGATATTCAAAAGCCATCTGGACATAGTCCTGGGCAATCTGCTCTAGGGGGCCTGAGCAAGGGGGTTGGATCAGATGACCTCCAGAGGTCCCTGCCAACCTCAGCCCTTCTGTGATTCTGTATGATGTTTGCTTATAGGCAAATTATGAGCTAATAGGGAATATGCCAGTAGATGGTGCTCATGAATGTATAGCTTTGTTCTCACATCATTAACAATTTTTGGTATTGAATGTTACCAGGTTTCCAGCATATTGTTTATGTGGCTCTTCTAACAGATGCATAATTGAAATTCAGCACATGCATAATTATTTGCAAGGTGAGAGCCTAAATGATGTCTTAAGGTTGTAGATGAAACTGATCCTGCGCTAAGCCTCTCAGTTGCCTTCATGTTAGCATGAGTCCTCCAAAATGCAATTATTTCTGCCCTGTTTAAATCCCCTCTACAGAATAGCATTGTTCCTTGGCTCTGGAACTATCCAAAATCAAAGAATTTTGAGCACGTCAGGGAATTCTGAATGTGAACTGCTGGCCTCAGCACTTTATCACTGCTAAATGAGGATAATAACATTTTCTGTTTTCTCAGGCTGCAGGAACTGACCTCAGAACTGTATTGGACTTGACTCTGTTGAACAGATGTTGTAATGAGATGATAAAAAATCTAATTTGTTCCATAGAGGAAAGGAACAGAAAATAATTTTATTTGCATGAAAGGCATAACCACATTAAAACAGTTCAATGAAAACATTACATATTTCAGAAAGTTGTTACTGAATAGAGTTAGGGCTAGGGCTTATAAAAGACACATCTACAAGCTGGTATGTCAGTTGTTGTTGTAGACATAATGACCCGCTGAAAATGCTGCAGTGAGAACTGTGTGCCTAAGCTCAGGAAACTGAATGGCGAAAACTGAAGACTCAAAGAGGCAACTTGAAAACCTGAGGCTGAGGGAGAAGCCACCACAAATTAGCTGTTAGGGAGTATATGAGAAGCGTACCCGAGCTTCTACCCCATGGCAAGAGCTAATCTCTGTCACTTGATCTGACAGTGGGATACCTCCATCGATGGAGAGAGCAGAGTTTGGAGTCCCAACGACTTGACTTCTGGATTGTTTTTAGTGGAAAAATTGAGCAGAACCTACTGCTGTCATTGTAAGGAAATAGGAGGAGTGTGACAGTACTTGCCTTTTAGAGGCTACCATCAGTGGGTGGACACCTCCCAGGAAGTAGGAGAGCTGCCTTCAACAGCGTCCACTCACTTACGTGTCTCCCAGGTGAGAACTTCAACCACCACATACCAGCCTGGTGCAGGTGGGCACCCGCTCCTGTGCACGCTCTGCTCAGCCCAACAAACATTACCACAGGAACAGGACTGAATTGAGGGAGCAAAACAGAGCCTGACCCTGCAGCCTGGTGCCCCGGCATCCCTTGGTAAGCTGTGCAGACATAGGCATTTCGTATGAAAGAGCCACTGGTTAAAGTATAGAAACTATCCTGAGACCAGGCACCATGGATCAAGACTACCCCTTCTAGGTGATTTCCCTAACTACTCAAGTAGAGCCTGTTCCTCCATGCCTTAGCTTCCTGTGTCCGCGTAACCCTTGGTTTGGGGCCCATGCAATGCCTCTGTTTCAACAGCACAAAGATATTTCTCCACCTAGGCTGGCCTGCAGCCTGCCAGTTCACACACTGCCTTGGCAAACATGGCTTTCATTCGCCTCAAGCTACGGAGTGAGTTCAGTCCAAAGTAAGTCATCTTTATCCCAGGAGAGGCTTCTCTTGCATAGATCAGTCGAACAGTTTTTTTTTCTCAGCTGGTGAAATAATTTCCATGCACATTTCCAGACTTGTGACCCTTAATGGAGATTGTGATGCTCTGTGATTTGGGAAATTTCTCATATTGCCTGGATCCTACACTGAAGAGCATTCTTGCACAGGTCGTACAGAGAACCTCAGCATGACCGTTCAGCTCAGGACCCAGCACAATGCAGGGGGAAGAGCATCTGCCCGGGCAGGCGGGCAGCTCTCGGCGTGGGCAGGGTGCAGCCCCGCAGGGACTCGTAGAAGGAGCAGCTGCAAGGAACTGGGAAGAGCAGCCTGGATCACAGCTCTTGTCTTCAGCCCTTTCTGAATCTGACCCATACTTGAATAAAATGCTATCATTATTTAGTAGCTTCTGTGAGTAAATTCATACTACTAAATGATAGGGAAATGGTGTTTTATAAATTTTAGACAGAAAAGCATACACTACCCTTATTTTAGTGCAGCATATGACAAAAGCTAAATGTTTTATGCTAATGAATTCGCATACTGTTTACATTTTATTCGTATTATTTTGTTGGTCCTTAAGTACAAAAATACCGTTATAAATATTTTAGATGTTTTCTACTTGTAAGTTCTTTTCCCACAGCTGGTGGTCTATTTTGCCAATTTGGGTTAAAAGAATATCATCAGTTGGAAATCTAATCCATTTTAAAAACTGAGTTAGAAGGAGAATAAATTACAACACCTGCTAATAACCCCCCTGCCAGTTTTCCTGTTTCTTTTAAAGATTTTTTCCCCCCTCTTCCTTCTCGCTGTGCCAGGGCTTGATCATTCACTCATTGCTGTGAAAGGCAGCATTGCCTTCGACTTTACTGGTTGCAGGCTCTAAAGGTCTAAAAGTGGCTGCAAGGCTGGTTGTGGTGTGCTGTGGGGAGATGCAGAGCTGTAACTGTGTCGCATGATGGACTGCCTGGAGCTGCTGTGGGGCCACCCCCCATACATCTGCATCTGCAGAGACTGCTCTCGGTAGAGATTTTGGCATTATCTTTCAGTCAGCCAGCTCAGTCTCTCTCGGGCAGAGCAAAGCTGGAGGCAGGCTGGTTTGATGTGCACGTGCCCTCGGAAACCCCGCTGAGCAAGTGAAGGAACTGACTACAGAGGGAACCAAACAACTATACCCATAGGACCAAAATATAGGCAAAGCTTTAAATTAAGGAGAGGGGAGGAACAGAAATACTCATGAATAAACCGATAGCTTATTTTGTGTGCTTATAAAGTTCATTTTATAGCACACACCTGAGTGCGTCATCTTCCCTGAGATACCTAGAAAACTTGTGCACCTGAAAGCACTACGAGCAGATGGAAAGCTGCTACGTTCAGCTTACACAAGGCTCCCTGTCAGTCTGACTCATCCACCCACCTCGTCCACTTTGCCAGCGAGGTCAGACTTAATGGGCGCTTTGCTTTCTCTGCCTTGTACCAGTTCCCGTTTTCATATCAGCACATGGCATGCCCTGCCCTGCAGACCTGCAGGACCACTGGACCGTCCTTCCCTGTTCTGCTCCCTTCTCAGCTGGGTCTGTCCGAGGATGCCTGAAGTAAATGAGGCCATCAGTAATGGCATACTGTCCAGGCAAGGGGACAGAATCTTGGTAGCTGATAAGATCAGCTGATTTATTTATGATTAGTGTAATCGTTTTCCACTGATTACCTCCTCTTCATCCTCCCCTCTCTCTTCACACGTGTACACATAACCTTTTGGTAGCCAGACTTCCCTCCTATTTAGCATTTTGGAGGCGGGACAGTGGCTGAAACTGCCCGACACTCATGTACAACTCTAAGATCGAGAACCACTGCCAGAGTGCATCAGCTCAACCATTCATCTCGTTCAACATCTTGCAACAACCACTTCCAAATACTTCACGAAAACGTGTTACTTTCCCTCAGTATGCAAGTTATTCAACTGTAAGCCTTAGAGGAGAAATTGCTTGTTAATTCCAGGCATCATAGCACCTAACTTGTCCTTTAGACATTTTTTTTTCCTTAGACCAGAAGGATATTTTTGTTTGTCACATGCATACCTTTTCCTGTTTCATTAATATAAAGGTCTTGATAAAATGACACTCAGTTTTTTCCAGATCATCTCAGGCAGGAAATGTTTTCTATCTCCTCTGACAATTAATCAGTAAAACCCTGTTCCTGTGATGCATAAAAAACCCACACTCTCCTTGAGCACTAAAGTAGTGATTAATTTATGCAATGTTTGAATGATTTTCATCAGTTAGCAGATACAATGATTTGATTTTCCTGTATAATGATTTCATCTTAGATATCTCACTTGCCAAAAGAGCCTGACAGATCTGATGTGAATACTATTTTCTTATTACAGTAAATCATGTTGTATTCAGATTTTTTACATTTTGATACTTGCATACCTTAAGAGATAATTCAAAATTATTATACTTTATTTTCATTTTGAATTTTCATTCTTTTAAATGAGTCATTGATGAACTTGTTAATTCCCTAATGCAATTCAGAATCCAGTCTGCTATTTTAAATAACCAGCTGCTTCACAGGGAGTGTAAATGCCCGGTTCCACAGTGAGCAGTTCAATCTGCCTACCATAATTTTATTTTTTCCCCTATGCATTCAACAGAGCCACTTCTCAAGATCTAGAGAATCCAGCCTGCCTCATTTAAATACTCATTACTCTCCTTTGACTGCGTGGGGTTTTTCAGCACCTTGAGAGACTTACTCAATCAGACTAAGTGCCAGCCACCTTCCCTGAAAATAGAGGGAAACAATAGCAAATGTTAGAGAAATGCATTTGGCATCCAATCTCCCTAACCCTTTTCAGCAGTGGGTAGTAGTGTGCCAGCAACCACCTTACGCATTTTAATAAGGATGCTTTTCAAACCATGGGGATCTATGGACTTTTAAGGAACACATGAAAAGGAACAAGGAAAAGACAGTGAATTGTCAGTAATTTTAAAATTACTATGCAGAGCCCTGCACTTCTGTGTGAATTAAGGTTATAGCCGTTGCTCCCTGGAACTTTTGTGTGTTTTACATTAGATTATTGTTGTATAAGAACCTCAGGCTGGTCCAAGAAGCAAAGCCTAGATCTCCCCCTTTCCACTGATGCTGCGTGCCCAAAGTAATAGGTTAAAGCCCAGGCTTCCTCCTGTGTGCTTTCCCTTAGGGCTGCATCACTCACCTCTGGCTGCTGGGGTAGCTGCCCTGCTTCATGGCACGCTCAGGATAGCGCAGGAGTGACTATTCAGGCGGTACCTGGCAGCATAAAATGCTGTGCCGATTTGCAAATACAGGAATGCACAAATCATCACATACTTGGGTGATTAAATTTAAACACACAAGCAATTTTCAGGCTAACTGGGGATGTACCTAATGAATTCAGATTTTTCTGGAAGGCAGACAGTGGATCACTATCTAGAAATTCAAGTGGACTTTATAGGCTCACCTCCCTGCTCAGACAGAAATCTCACCTTGCTTTTCCCTTTAATAGAAATAGATTGTTGCAAACGGCAGTGTAAGTTTTAAGCAAGCCTTCTGAACTTGGCATATAGAAAGGTCAGAAGATAGTTGAAAGCAAACTTGGGGTAATACATTGATAGAATTTGCAGCCTAACTAGCTTCATTAACACCTTAATTAGGGTGTAAGGCAAACACCCTGGCTGATGGTTGGCCTTTCTATTACCACACTTCCTGGGCAGGAGGCTGATCAGGATGCCAGCTGCTGTTCAGAGGTGGTTTCCTCTCTCAGTCAGTATGCACAAAGGTGTAGGTAGCTACTTAATTACTCAACCCTGTGTTAGTGGAGTTGACTAAACAGCTAATTCCTTTATCACTGTCTAGTCCTTTTGATCCTCTGTCTCTCCTGCATGTGTTGAAGCTAGAGGAGGTAAAGGTCTCTTTGAAACTTGCCAGGTAAAGAGGGAGCACCCTGGGGAAGATTGGGGAATTGATGTGTGTGGGTGTCTGTGAAAGAGCAGAGGTTGCAGAGTGCGTTCTTGTGGGGTTGGTAGTGGTGGAATTAATTTGTGAGCAGTGGAGCTCTAGGAAGAACTTGGGCTGGAGGGTGTGGAATTGATGAACTTATATTTTTGGGTGGAGGGAGAGAGGAGATGCAGAACTTGTGCCAGGAGGCATGATGTTTTGGAAAGGTATGTAATTTCATGCAAATTGAAAAATCTTTTTTTTTTGTTGTAGTCTACTGGTAGATGAGATTGCTGGCATTTACTATAGTGCAATTATGTTCATGCTGCTCCTGGGGTAGAATCAAATGCTCAAGTAGTTACCCATATATATTTGATGAAATGCATGTAAAAGTTTGCCAGGAGTGTCTAAGCATTGCTCTGTTTAGGGAAATATTAATTGGAATGGGTAAGGTAATAAAAGTAGTCTTTGCTGCTGAATTAAAAATAGTATCAGACTAAAAAAATCAGAAACATCTTGAAGTTTAGCCAGAAAGGGAATATCCGCTTCTATCTTAATGTCTTTCATGAAGAGAAAGTTTAGTTCTTTTTTCCATGGTAGTCAAGAGACTTGTTGTTTTGGAGATGTATGCAATCTACATCAAGAAGAAATTAAGTCTTGAATAGTTCATGAATCAGTTGTTCCTAGTTGGATTATGAATACATCTAAGTTTAATTATTTTAAGGACATGCTTGCAAGTAAATTCAACTTCTGTTTTTAATGAAGTGTACAAAACCAATACTGAGGCATGAGTGCTGTAGTCATTACTTTTTTTTTTTTTTTACTAGGGGCAGAAAATTTCTCCTCTAATCATAAAAGTAATGGGAAGTTTTGATCTGTAGATGTGTGTATTAATAATAGGGGCTCAACTGAAGTTGAGCCATGTGTAGAGAGGCAATATATGAGAAACTGTATTTATAGAGACTAGTCACAGATGTAAGTAGAGGTCTGGTCATAGTTGAAGGATCATAAATTTGATTTATAGGTTACATGGATTTTAATTAGATCTCATTCAGGAATGGTACACTTATGAAAAATTCTATTCTGAGGGTTTTCTACTTCTATTTATCTTATCCCGACCTGCTACAAGCTGCTTTTTAATTATTTAACTGAGATCATAATGTACATCCTGTCAGCCTGTAACTGAACTCTTGTTCACCAGATAACTCTGCAGGAATGGTCCTGATCCCCCTCATGATTCCCTTGATGCGTCACAGCCAGGGAAATGCCTTTCTCTCTGTGAGTTGCAGTAGCTGTCATAGGACATGAAAGAGAAGCAGATAGATCTCTGCCGCTCTCCCAATAAGTCAATTTGATTCTTAATCATATAGAGTCTGCATCTCTTGGAGGTGCTCTTGGCGTCAGAAGAACATTCAAAGATGACTTTGGTGTCTGATTTGGTCTGTGGTGGGGAAGCAGAAGAAGGTGTAAGTACCTCTTGGTACCTCACTTGAAAGTGCTACCATCAACTTGGAAACAAATGTGATTAGGAATCTGTAATATTCAAACTCCGTGCATAACTTGGTTTCCAAGGAAAGGATTAGATAGCTGTCATTAGTTTAAGATTTTTTTTTTTTTCCTGTGTTCAGCCTGTACTTCAAGAACTGGAAAATAATTAAAAGCATTTCAAAGAACTAAGCATGATACCTTCTTACACTTTTTTTTGAGGTTGCTGTTTCCCATTTTTTAAAATGTGGTGTAAAGATTTGGTTGGTGAAAAGACTTTGAATCATTACTCTTGTGTGTTGAAGGTTGGACTAGAAAACTCTACAGCTGCTTAAAACTCAAGTCATGTTTGAGCCACTTGAGAAGTTGAAATGTAGTCTGTGTTATATAACTCTAATCATGAAAAGCCCATGAATTCTTAAATATGTACTTTGATACTGCTGGACAGATTGATTTACTCTACACAGACTCCTTCGCAGGCATACACCCGTCTCTCCCTAGTAGAGCTCTGAATGGGAACGAATTCATCTCATTGAAGTCAATGCCAGGGGAATTAGGGTCCTGGAATGATTCTAGGTTGTATTAATTCCCTTTTTGCTGAAACCTAGTGTTGGTGTCTCTGATTTTTCTTTTCTTTTTTTTCCATTTTTGTTTCTTTGAAGCATTGTATTTTTAATTATATGCAACTCTTGCTTACAGATGGGAAAGACAGTTCTGTTATTGTGGTACATAATAGACTTGGAGAAATCCATCTCCTTTTCATGATGTTTTTGTGTAATGTACATTAACAAATTTGTTGTGCTTAAGGAACGGAGAAATTTTTCCTTTATTCACTGTCCTTAAGTGTTCTTACCCATCTTTGTCCAGTTGGACTAAAATTTCTTTGGAGCAGGAAACAGTTCTTCCCTTGTAAGAAAGTCATGTACTGAAAGTCTCTTGATCTTCTTGAGGCCTAAGGACATTACTATGCAACAAATAAAAATTCTTAATTGCATTGGTCTTCCTGCAAAATCTGTTTGGTGAAGTACCTGTTCACTCTTAAATCTGTTGTTGTGTGACATCTCATAAAGATTGGAGTGTGTGCTTGGATACATCTTATAAATTATTGCTGTCCTTGTTGAATGTATAACACTCCTTGGCTGAGAAACTTATGGTGTGAAATACTGTTTATTTTCTTCCCACAATGCATCAGCACTTGAAGAGCAACATAAACTTCAACATCCCTAAATATCATGTGGCAGTTTAATCCACTGCATTTGCTTATATCAGTACAGTTTGCATAGAACACAGCATGATTAAAAAAAAATTCTAATGTTTGAAACTTTGTTTTGCCATGGTTGGAGATTTTAGGGTTTCTCAAGCCACAGCTGCATCTCTTGCTACTGCTTTGCTCCTTCTACATTCTCCATCTTTTTAATGTACAGTGCTTGATAAGGTCTTTAAATTGAAAAGAGAGTTGAAAATCAATGATATAAACTACTTAAACAGGTATTTAAAAGTGGTGAAAATTGCCAAAATATTTTATAAGCACATTATTTTTAAGTTTGAGCTTTATTGATGGTTATTTTTCAATATAAAATGATACATACATTCAGTAACTTGAGAACATAAACAAGATAAAATTCAACTGCACTTGCAATTGGAGAAGCTTACTGAAAAACTGAAGTTAAGTTTCATTAAGTTATTGAGTAGGTATACATATGATATACTAGTGTACATAAATATCAGTACATAAATACATGAATATTAGTAAAGCAATAGTATTTCTGACTGTCTGCATCATACCCAAGTATCCTTTAACTGAGTGCTAAACAGAGGATTTTTCAAAGCCTAAAGGTGAACTGTTAACAGTAGTTTGGAGTGCTTATGTTGAGTGCAACATTTCTTTCATAGCCCTTTTATCATCTTTCAAAAACAAATTGGTGTTGCTTGCATACATTTAAGATGGCTGTCCAATGCAGGTTGTTCTGTTTGTTTTGAAGTTATTGACAGAGCTCCAGGAATATCTGTCCAGTTGTTGTGGTTTAACCCTAGCCAGCAACTAGGCACCACACAGCCAGTCACCCACTCCCCCCTGTTGGGATAGGGGAGAGAATCAGAAGAGTAAAAGTGAGAGAACTCATGGGTTGAGATGGAGACAGTTCAATAGGTAAAGCAAAAGCCATGCACGCAAGTGAAGGAAAACAAGGAATTCATTCACCATTCCCCATGGGCAGGCAGGTGTTCAGCCATCTCCAGGAAAGCAGGAGTCCATCACATGTAGTGGTTACTTGGGAAGACTAATGCCATCATTCTGAACATCATCCCCCTCCTTCTTCCCCCAGCTTTATGCGCTGAGCCTGACATCATATGCTTGGGTCAGTTGGGTCAGCTGTCCTGGGAGTGTCCCCTCCCAACTCCTTGTGCACCCCCAGCCTCCTCACGGGTGGGCTGAGAATCAGAAAAGGCCTTGACTCTGTGTAAGCCCTGCTCAGCAGTAACTAAAACATCCGTGCATTATCAGCACTGTTTTTAGCACAAATCCAAAACATGGCCTCATACTAGCTACTATGAAGAATATTAACCCTATCCCAGCCAAAACCAGCACACCAGTGGTATAATCTTGACATTTTAGAGAGAAGAATGGATTTTTTTGGCACTAGTCAAAGTGAAGAATGTGTATAGGGGCTGAAATTCAATTGAATGGCAGGATTCCTCAGTACTCCTACTGGTTTTCTCACCAACAGCAGGCTGTTGCTGTGAAGGCAGTATGGTAGGTCTGGCTTTGAGACTTTAAAGTTATGTATTATATCTATGTAAAGCACACATTTATACAGTTATCTGCAAGTAGTTATTTTCCCTTCCAATTGCAACATTGTAAATCTCTATGTTTTACTTTCCCATTGTTTATCCACTAGAATTGGACTAAGAATCAGCAGTCAGACTTATGCATAGGTGTCCTGGTGCTACCACCAGTATCCTGGGATCAATGTCCCTGTTACCAGAAAGGCCATTACTGATTATCTTAGTTACTTGATGACATTCTGATAGGTAGTACATACTTACTGTACACAAAGCACTTACAGGAAGTTATTGGTTTTGGTAGATGGCAGGAATGTTCTGGGGTCAAGCTGTTGCATACTGCACATCCCATAATATGGGATCTGAGGAGACTTCCTTTGAAAGCTGCCATATTTATACTCCATCAGCCAACACAATAGTGAAAGGAGGAGGCAAAGATTAGCTAGTTCCCAGTTGTCTTTCTTGAACCCATCTCCTTCCTGTGCTGTCTCTGTAGTCCTTGAATCAAATAAACTTCTAAGTCCTCTTTCTAAGCCAAAACTATCCACTCCCAGGAATTAAATCATTTTCAGGAATTGCTGCTGTACATAACATGAAGTAGCATATACAGCTGACATACAGAAGTTGAATGTTTGATCACTGAGCGTTCAGCTGGGATATTTCTATTGTGAATAGTTTATAAGTGAGAAAGTACCAATTTAAAATTTTCAAGGAAGTGCTAAACTTCTTTACGTCTCTGTTTATGTATGTGTGTAACTTAGTCTAGTTGTTGAATCTGAAATACTAATTTAAAATAAAGGTTTCTGTTCTAGAAACATATTTTCCCGAGAGACACAACTCATGTTTCTTCTATGAACTACAGTAATCTCATGAACTTTGTTTCATTGTGTGTTTTAGGGATAACTGCAGAAGTTGTGAATCTGCGAACTTTGGTAAAAAGGTCAAAGTGGCTATTTTTAATTTATTTTTATTTTCATATAGAACATGCTGGTAAAGGGTTACAATTTTTAATTAAATTCCTCTTATCTCACTGTAATTCATCTTGTTGGTTGGCTTGGCTTTTTGTATTCACTGAATATGTGTACCATATATTATTATAATTATGAAAAGGTAAATAATGGTGTTTCTTAGCAGCAATATAACATCTTATTATTCTCTTTTAAGTTGTGCCAGATGACAAACAACACTATTGTGTAGTGCTCATAACACTACAGCAAATAAAACTTTAAGGATAAATAAAAGGCTTCTGTGGAATATGTCGAACTGAATTTACTCTAGTCCTTTAGGAATAACAAACTTGTTCATGATCCTTTAAATAAAGAACTGGAAAAGAGAAATGCAAACAATACATGAAATAGGAATGGAATTTATGCTATGGAAGTAATTAAATTATTCTGCTTACAAATCAGTTCAAAAAAATTCTCTAAACTATTTTTTCCACACAACAGAATGTTTATAAAAATGTTAAGAAAATAGGCTGCATGTATGCAACAGAAAATGGCTGCTAGAGACTTTGCAATCTTTGTAAATCTTTGTACTGAAGCAATGATCTAATAACTAGGAAAGATTGAATCTTCTGCACAAACATTGCTACATACCTAACAAATAATTTGACTTTTTTTTAAAAGTCTTCTAAATGTGTTTATCTCTTTCAGTACCATTAGACTGGAACACATCTTATGTTGTTTATAAAGTACCATGTACATTTGCAGCACTAAGAGTTTGATTAGTAATTAGGTCAATAAAATTCCCATTTAAAAATTAGATAGCATGGAAAGCAAGAACAGACTGTATTATCAAATAAATCTCGATACTATATCTTTACTCAAAATAATGTAGACATTCAGATTTATACTTGCCAGATATTGTCTTTAGTCTTAAATTGTTACTTTTCTTGGCTGGACTTGTTTTCACATGTGAAGCTGCCCTGTCCCACGTAAAATGGTTCAGTTGTTCTCCATAGGTATGCTTTAATAATGTAAACAATACTTTGCTCTCTGTAATACTTTTTATGCATTATTTTGTAAAAAGAAAAAAAATTGCACTTTTCGAGTGGGTTATTGAAACCTTCTTGCTGATGCGGATTTCTTAAAAACCTGTTGTGAAGCCAGTTGGTTCTCTTACATCTCCCAGAACTTTTCTTTCTATCTAAAGAAATATTTTCTGTGTAGCATGGCTAAGCATTGCCTTCCTCAGTGCTGTCATCTCTGCTTTCAAGGTTTTAATTCAGTGCTGTACCCAATGTCAGTCTCTCTCCTTTATATTTCTCTTGCAAAGCTGTCCTTTCAAGTATTCTTCCAATATTAATCCAGTCTTCACCGTTATTGAAAGCATTTACCTTGCCAGACACAGTGAGAAAAGAAAAACAGCTTTTTTTTAAATCTCTTTTAAACTGGTCACAGACTTCCTTCTGAGGTCATGAAGGTCACAAGTATATTGTATGTTCACAATGCTCAAGTAGATGTTTTCTACAATAAAAATTTGGGGTGTGTTCCCTTGTCGGTGCTCTCATGATACCAGCTGTGATACCGCTACTAATATTAGCATGCTGTGTCCATTTAGAGGCAATTTGATTTTTGCTGGGTATGCTTCTTGTTTTCTGAGCTTATTTTATTTTGCTTGCTTTTTTTTTTTTTTTTTTCCCCTGAAGAGTGCACATGTAATCATGATTTTCCTCCTGAGGCATTTCTTTTCCTGTTAAGGGTCTTAATATTTGGGTCTGGCAAAGGATTGCCACGTAACTTCTGGTTATCATCCTTGGCAATTGGTAGAGAGCGCATTATCTGTTGTTGCCTTTATTATATCTCTCTCTGTAGTTGTATCATATCGTAATTTGCTTTCCATGTTGCCCTTGTGTATTTTATAGAATTTGCTTTTATTTGAGAGGCCTCAAGAATGTGTTCACTGAACTTCAATTATTTGATTTACCCAGGGGGGAATGTTCTAAAATGGCATTTGATTCTTCTGTGAAAACACCGTGGTCCTGCAACTTTAATTTGGATGTAAATATTTCACAGATTAAGGTGATAAGGAGTGGATAAATCTGTGCCCATAAACTAGCGTAATAAAATATATTATTGCCACACATTTTGTGTATGAATTTAAGGACTTGTGGGAACTTTCATTTATGTGTTTGTCACTTTCTATCCACTGGGTATTTTTTTTCCCCCCTCCCTTTTTAAATTTGGCTTTATTCTCCATGTAGGAAGTCAAAATATTCTAGGATAGTACCAAATTTGTCTTTCCTTTCATCCTGGAAACAATCCTGAGTTAGCTATAGAAATACTTAAACACTAGAATGAGATGATTTATACCAGCTTTTACTTAATGTTTTTGGCATAAATGGAATAAATCCTGATTAAGAAGGTTAATTTGTATCTGAATATGTGAATATTCCCAACTGAAATGGGATGGAGGGAAACCTCTTCAAGGTGAAGAAGATACATCAGTTGGGCTGTGAGGCTGGGTAGTTCTGCTGCAATTGCAGTAGTTGTCTAGGCACTTCAGGCTTGAACAACAAACTGGGAGCAGATGTAGGAGCACAGGCTATGGCTTTAGGGTCACTGTGGTAAGAGAGCCTATGGATCATGAAGGCATTATAGTTTGCACTGTCATAAAGCTTCATTTGGAAGTATGGGGTGCTCCAGTCCTCTTCGCATTACATGTACTTACCATATATGTACTTTAATGAATTAACATACTTTGAAACCATCACACTTGCCTGATTCAAACTGCAGTGACATAACAGTGTGTACACTGTGCCGCAGCTGCTTTACATATGTCAGTTGATTAAGTGGACACAATGAATTTTTGACTTTCGTTCATTAACATGGCATTTAAATGAGGTCCTGACATCTTAAGAGCATGTTATTAAGATGATATGTGCATGCTGCAACAGCTTAATTCTAGCTGCTTTATTTTGTTGTCATGATTGGCTAAAATGTCAGGTGATTTTTGTAATTTTAAATGTTGTATGCTTTTGGTAATTAGAGGGAAAGGGAAAGCACTGCTCATTAAATGGAATAGAGAGGGTGAAATTAAGTTCTTTATGACTGAAACTTTCAAACAAATTACTACTCTGCTAGACTGACATGTAGACAACCATCATCTTGTGGAGAAGTCCACCTTTTTGTGAGTATTCGGGGGAAGTTTTCTTTATGCCTTTTAAAAGGAAAATAAAATTATTTTGAGAGGATTGAGACTTGAAAATGTATTGAACGTATCCCTGCCTTGCTGCCTAACTAGACTACACCTTGAGACTTGCTGAAGTCTGTTTTAAAGTTGCTTACCTTTGCTTGCAATATTTGCACAGAGGCTGTTGTGTCATAATTGTAATTTCTATTCTCTGTCAAGTCAAAACACAGTGCTGGCAATCTACTTTGCAACTTGTCAGCTCTCTAAGGGTGTCTCTGCTCATGCTGAGTTGAACAGATTTTTTTGAGCCACTGTTGGGTGGGTTGGGTTTTTTTCTTTGTATTTTGGAGCAGTATTCCCCCCACTGGTAATGCACAAAACTGGAATCTGTGAGTCAGAATTCTGTTATTCTGAAGTTCTGAAAAGTCTGGGAGGATTTGTAGTCAGTCTGCACTTCATGGAGGATTGAGATGTATAGAATCATCATAGAATGTTTTTCATCTCACAAGTATCATGGTACTTTTGTTATGAAGAGAATTTTCATGATCAAAAATGTGATTCTTTGGGAGGCTATGAAGAAGAAAATCTATTTCACCAAGACAAACACTTCTAATGCACTTGGAAAGGATTCTCCTCAAAGTTGCCTTTGGACCAACTCCTAAACTGACATGGTAGTAAAGCTGAGGCTATCACTGAGTCTCCAAAAAGCTTAAAATGTAATTGTTATGCAAGAAGTAAACAGGAAAATATGGAAACACAATTAATTGAAATTATTTAACTATTTTTTTAGATGAGTGTTTGGTTTGCTTTTAAAATTTATTTTCATAATATTCCAGAGACCTGATGTTTAGTTTCATGTCCTTTGGCATTAGTCAGTCATGGTGCAGGCCTTCTCAAAGGCTTGTGGCAGACTGTGCACCTGTGACATTTGTTAATTCAAAAAAATTAGCGCTACAGAAACTCCGATTTTTATTTATATTTTTTTTAAATTTGTTGGCTAACCTGAAAGGTACTGAAAGCTATATGTGCATGAAAACGTAAGTGAGGTCACGTTATTTCCTCTTCTTGAAAAATGACACAACGTTCGCATGGTAAGTCCTAGATGTCAGTGTGAACTGCTGGCACTCTGAAGTGGAGTATGTAGGTACGGTACCAGGTGGCACTTCTGTGCAGTGTCCCTGGCAAGTTTTCTTCACATGAAATCTCTCTGTAGATGGATTGCTATTGAAATCTATAACTAAGGAAAAGAAAAAGAGAAATACTTTTCTAGTCCTGTGTCAGTAAAGATTTCTGGAGTTGACTGACTCTGCACTCAGAATTTTGATGCAACCTTGAAGCCCTGTGCTCACAAGGTATTTGATATCTGAGGTGCTAGGAAGTACTGAGATCACTATGATCTTAGTGTCTTCACAACTAGTGTCCTGAACTTTACGCTCTGACACAAATTTTGCAAGACTGTTCCTTGACTGTTGAATCCAATTCAATGAAGAATAGTCTATAGTTATCTTCAATGAGAACAGACTTTTTTCTGAAGAAGATAATTAAATTTTGTCATAACTTTATTGTTTTGCAGAATTGTTGTGGAACAGTGCTAACTAGAGTTCGGTTTTAGTTTGTAAATATCTTTATGGTTATTACAAGAAGGATTATTTAATAGCTGGCTGGTTATTATATAACCTCAGTTTGCAATACCCGTTAATCTGCAGCAATATACATTTGACTTTAAGCAGGAAATATTTTCTTGTTTTGCTGTCTTCTTTTTAACAATAGAAATCATATTAAAAAGCCAGTCCAGATGCATGTGAAGTTATACTCTAAATGGTAGCTGGAATGGTTTCTTTTTAAAACTGAAATGCAAGCTATACATACGAAACTGTCAGATTTCATGTAAGGTGCCTCCAACAGTTGATGAAATGCTACGAATAAAGCCATTCCAGAGTAAGGGAACAAAATGGCTCCATGAATAATGTGTAAAGCTATTAATACAGGAATGTGACAGTTAAAGAAATGTAACTACAAAGATCTCATTCTCCAGGCTTCTTCCATTGCTATTCACAGAAGAGGTGTCTCAACTCTCCATTAGGACTGGTCACGAGTCCTGAGCAACTCATTGAACAAAGGCTGTCAGACAATATAGGCTCTTGGAGATCTCCACCAGATTGGTTTCCACTGAAGGGTGTGTGGAGTCTTTTTTAAAACACAGCTGAAGGAGTAGGTGATCCCCTTACCTCTCCTTTTCATATAGTAATTCAGGTATTGGAACACTTCTTCAGTACTCATGTTTCAGGTGGAGGAGATTCAAATACCTACTTGACTGTAGAGTAGAAACTGGGTTAAGAAGGGGGAAAGGTGGAAGGACACTCCTCCTGTATCTTGTTTGAGATTCATTTCTTAGAGATTCATGGAAAAATCAAAGTGAATCAGAAAAAGAGCAATTAAGATGGATAGGTTGCTCACCTGTGACTGAGGAGTCTTAGAGTCCAGTTAAATTTCCTACTTCTGATTTTTAGTTACTGGTGCATCAAACAGCCCTTGAGGAGACTGCAAACCCAACCTTCTCATTTTCATCCAAGTGTCCTATGCAGATGGCCACAGACTCAAGCCTAAGCTTGCTGCTTTCTTCTTGGTCCAGCAGTTCACAAACTGTGCCCATTTGGGAGGAGCACTTGCAACTAAGGGAGTTCCTGGACCAGACTTCTCTATAGCACAACGTTTTGGGAATGCCTGTTAAAGAGGGATTTGGGTCCCTTGAAATGAGGAAATTATTACATTTGAAGTTAGCTCTAGTACTTGCCCACATAATGCTCTGAGAAATTTGGATAAAACTGGGTCAAAAAGCTAAAATTTAAAACAAACTTCCGGACTTTCTTGAAAGGAAGCTGCTGAGTGTCTGGTTTTAGAGTGGGTGCTTATATATGAAACCTGAGTATAGGAGAGAATGCCTAAGACTTTTTGAAGAGTAATATTAAAGGTGCACCTCTAGCCTCTCCCTGTTTATACTGATTTAGGTGCCTCCCTGTTCAACCTGTTTTGTCTATCTTTTCTCCACCTCAGCCCCTGAACATGCTAATGTAAGAATTTGAAGCAGATCTGATAGATAACCCTTTAGAAGTGCTTGATTCTCTCCACTGATAAGTAGGTGACCTCAGAATTACCAGCTTTGATTTAGATACCTGAATTTTAGCTTTCTAGAGCTGGAAAAGATTAATCTCATCTTTTGCTGCTAAAACGAAGTGAAGTTGCTTAAATATCTTGCAGAAAGCTAATGACCTTTTCTTTTCACTTACCAATACAATTCATAGTATTTTTACCCTTTTCAAGGTCTTGTGTGAACCTTACATTATGCTGGTTTAAAGAAAATTAATTGTTCTATTAACTTTTGCTTTTCTAGGGCACAGTTGGCCAGCATTATCAACTGCTGTCTAATGGTACTGTTAAATACCATAAATCTGAATACACTTTAAGCCACACAATTTTTTTGTTGATGCTTTTTTTAGTTTTGTTTTTATACCTCGCTCTTTATTATTACCTGGTCTGAATAGCTATTGTATATCTTGTTCTAAGTAGTTTAACTACAGAATAGGGATAAGGAGTTGGCCAAATGGTCTCTGCTGGATGACCCTGTGTTATATAGCTAATAGTGACAAGTGGTTTTCCTGCAAGGTTTTGATCAATAAAATTGCCCTGGATTTATGATCACATTGTCTTTGTCTCCTTACAATGTAACAGTTGCTGTTCTTGTAGGCTTGACTGGCATTTGATTTATCAGATGAAACTTCCTGCTTTGTCCACTTGAGACTGTAATGCTCTGAAACTTTCAGGACACCAGACTAAGATAGAAATCCATTCATTGTTGGTAATTGGTGTAATGAAGATATATTTTTTTTTTTTCTTACATTCTGATGTACTACATGGGTATATTATCAAGGACTCATAGAAACTGAGTTGAAGAAAGGAGCAGGTTCTGCTTTGTAGCATTGGGGCAGACTAATTGTAGTTTAAAAGGAGGGCTTCTGTGAGGCAAAAATCACAGAATCATTTAGGTTGGGAAAGATCTTTAAGATCATCGAGTCCAACCCTTAACCTAACACTGCCAGGTCCACCACTAAACCATCTATCTAAGCACCACATCTGCACGTCTTTTAAACACCTCCAGGGATGGTGACTCCACCACTTCCCTGGGCAGCCTGTTCCAATGCTTGACAACCCTTTCAGTCAAGACATTTTTCCTAATATCCAATCTAAACCTCCCCTGGCGCAACTTGAGGCCATTTCCTCTTGTCCTATCGCTAGTTACTGGGGAGAAGAGACCGACCCCCACCTCGCTACAACCTCCTTTCAGGTAGTTGTAGAGGGTGATAAGGTCTCCCCTCAGCCTCCTCTTCTCTAGGCTAAACAACTCCAGCTCCCTCAGCTGCTCCCCATCAGACTTGTGCTCCAGACCCTTCACCACCTTCGTTGCCCTTCTCTGGACACGCTCCAGCACGTCAATGTCTTTCTTGTAGCGAGGGGCCCAAACTGAACACAGCACTCGAGGTGCAGCCTCACCAATGCCGAGTACAGGGGGATGATCACTGCCCTGGTCCTGCTGGCCACACTATTTCTGATACAAGCCAGGATGCTGTTGGCCACCTGGGCACACCCCCGGTCTGTATTCAGCTGGCTGTTGACCAACACCCCCGGGTCCTTTTCTGCCAGGCAGCTTTCCAGCCAAAATGCATCAGGAAGTAGAAGTCTAGTATAGTATTTCCAGCCTCTCTGGAGTTGTAGTCTTGTCCAATAATTTCCCCAAATTTCATTACAGAGGATGAAAATACAAGCTCTGATAAGAGGCAAGCTAACAGCAATGAGTTTATTCTATAAAAGAAGGAATTTGCCTGGAGCAGCTGCCCCGAGAGGCCCAGTAGCCATCTTTCATGACCGAGTGTGGTGGGTTGACCCTGGCTGGGTACCAGGTGCCCACCAAAGCTACTCCTTCACTCCCCTCCTCAGCTGGATAGTGGAAAGAAAATATAACAAAAGGCCTTGTGGGTCAAGATAAGGACAGGGAG
>NW_009613726.1:0-15192 GCF_000690535.1 Cariama cristata
GTAGTGTAGTTTCTATTTCCACTAAAGGACACGCAGAGTTGCACATTTTTAAGGTGTAGAGTTGTATAGTTTTTTAGTACCCAACTCAAATTTTGAACTAAATTGTGAAAACTGTGGGCTTGAAGCCAAATGTATGTCCCCATGATGCAGAAGGATAAATAGCCTTTAATTCTTATACAAAAAAACCTGGAAATGTAGAAAACTGGAATTTTCAATCAGAAATGTTCTGGTGGAGATACCCAAAAATAAGGCTAAATGGTATCGGCCACATAGTAGCAGCTAAGTAACTAAGAACAAGTGATTTCCCCTGCACTACAGAATGACTTGGGGATAAAATAGGCAGAGAAAATAATGTCAGTAAATCTCCAGCAAATTAGTAGGAAGTTAAAAGGCATCCTTTCATAAGAGTTAACTAACTTGTTTACTGCATATTGGCATGTCTGAAGATTGCTCTAACAACATGCTTATTAATCGCTTTTGAAAAGAACTATGTTTTCCCCTTACAGATAGAAAAATAAGGACTTCTTTTTCACCAATATTTATTCTTCTTGTGAAAATGTAGTAAGCAAGGTATGTGTTATGTCTAGCAAGAAGTCACTATGCTTCTGATATGACTATTCCAACACATTAAACATGAATGCAATTAACAATATTAAATGAGAATGAGAAGTTAAACTACTAGGAAAAAAAAACTCACTCATTTTGCAATTAATAAAATATTCAAGAAATACAATTAGGGCTTTAGGGTCACTATGTAGACCCATAGGTGTCCTATGACTGTTCTGTGTAAATGTAAACATGAATGGTTCTTTTAAAGGAGAATAACACTAAGCAATGAGAGCAGAAACCTGACCCTTTTAATTTAATAGTATAGACAAAACCAGTGAACTAGGATGATATATTGAGGTCTCCTTATAGGTCTTGAGAGAGTCTGTATAAATATAGTGACAGGAAACAGTAAATTAACAACATATCCACATATTCCTGTCAGTTACTGTGGTTCTTTCTATGCATGTTTACCACTGGTCTATACACACTTTCTGTACTTGTTTTTATAATGCATCTTTAAAAATTGCACATCTTACATGACAAGATTTCCATGTTCTTTTTTTTTATTATTTTGATGAAGAACCTGAAGCACCGTAGACTATGTCTTCACTCTCACTTCAAAAATTAAAATTTGCCTGTTTGCCTGTCTCATTTAATTTAAACCAAAATTGATTAGGAAGTGGGAGAAGGATGAATACCAGAGGAATCACTTCTCTCTCATCTCTCAAGGCTTTCAGCAACTTTCCAGTTTGCCGTTTAAAATAACCTAATTTTAATTTGTCACTCTTTTCCTCTTGAAATGTCCTAACTTGATCACCATAATATTTGACAACCTCAAAATTGTTTATACAGAAACTTTGCTCTGAGAAGATTATTGGCTCTTCTTGCTAAATATTTAAATAAAGTTATTCTGTTATGCAGCTTAACAAATCAGCATGGCATTTTATTTCTTCTGCTACCTTTATTCTTCAGACTTTTACTAAGTTTGTGTTCATATTTTAGCTGTCTTCTCAGTGTGGATTTGTATTTCTCCGTCTTCTGACAGACAACTTGAATTAGTTGGGACTGACTCTTTAGATGCTAATTAACCAGCTGTCTTGATGATAACATGGTCATCAGTTCCTTATTTCCCTGTGTTCATAGATCCATCCTACTATATTCTTCTACTTTCTTCATATGTTTTTTTTTTTTTTTCAATTGAGTTTGCACTCTAGGCAAAATACAGATCAATATGTATAAAACCAATCTGCCATTACCAAAAAACTAAAACGTAACATTGCTCTGATCATAAAAGAGTAAGTAAAGCCTAAAAACCTATACCTCATGCAACTGGCTATGTTTGTATGGGAAAAGTCAAAAATTCATTTTAGAAATGAGAAAGATACCATGTGTATGTATTATCTGGAGTATCATTGGAAATTTTTGAATTATAACAGATGTAAATACAGTACAAGCCACTTGATGGATCACTGGTGATATAAAAGAAAGAAGTAATGGCAATTATTCATGCTACGTACAAATAAAAGAAAAAAAGCTTAACTGTATAATTCACGTGAACCTACAGAGAAGCATATCTGCAAATGTGAACAGATCACAAGCAAAAGTTGACAGTCTTTCAAATACTGATGACTAATATAAATTCTTTTGTATATTTCTTGGAATTTTCTTGATCTACGAGGAAAGGTGAGACATTGGAAATCATTTTCTAAACAGGTACACCTGAGGATGGACAACGAAGAAATGATGGGTTGAAATTACCTTGTTATATAACACATAAATGTCATAAGAATTATGTTAAACTTAGAGAAGTAGCTCTTGGTGTGATAGCAACATAGAGGAGACTTTTTGAACACAATTAACATTAACTGACCAAAACATGTAAGCAAAAAAAATAAATCATATCATTCTACTTGTGGTTTTGCCACTGCACTGAATTAATTCACTTTGGCTAATGTTTGCTCTCTTTGTATGTAATTTGTTATTTTCAGTTTGAGTCATGAGACTGAAATATTACTAACTTTTTAGATTCAGGTCTATTATTCCCATTTTCTATTTGTTTTTGTTTTTCCAGTTGTTTTGAATGTCTGTTGAATTAGTGAAACAAGGTATTTAGAATCTACTATGACATCGAGTTTATTTTTTTAATGCACTGCTACTGCTGCTATTTCTGCTTTGTTCCTCTTCTCATTACCTAGAAAATAATGAACTAATTCTAATTATTTTTGTATTTCCTTAATACTTTCCCAAATGCATAAGTAACAAAATCTAAATGTCATCCTGTTTACCCACTACTACAACATAATAAACCCACTTACAGTCCTCTCAAAAGCCAGTGATTTTACCATTTGTGACAGTAATTTTATTAGTCATTGACTGCTAATTTAATCTTAGCATTTCAGTGTGAGACAGTAGACCACAGACAACTGAGGAGTAATTTCTGGATCTAAATTATTTTTAGAGCTATCATTGAGCTGTCCAGCACTTCAAGTAATATTTATGTAACAACTATGAAGCAATTTCCAGTGTTTATTCCCAGATCCTGTTTTAATGACAGACTTTGAAGGTTGTTTATGTAGCCTAGAAGAACTGCTAGGAGAGGACAATATTTTTCCTGACAAAGTATGTGTATTTACACACTAATAGTTCCGCAAAGGCTCATATAACAAGAATTCAGAAAGTTGGTATGGTGAACTTTGCATGTCACTAAGAAATTCAATCATCGTTTAGGAAAGCCTAGGTTTTAAAGAGCTAATTTCTCTTTTCTCTTGGAAACTTTCAATTTTTTTCCATCTCCAGAAAATATTTTTTTTTTCACAAATGTTAAGTCATCTTGGAATATCTAGTAGTAATAATTACTGGCAACTGAATATTAAAAAAACCCCCACAATATTTATTTAACAAAGATTGAATTTATTCATATTTAGAAAGGAAATTAATAGTGCTAATTAGGTGATACATGGTTATACACTTCAAACTCATTTGATGACAATTTACCTACAGAAAAATAAAATAAAAGAAGAAATATCAAAGAACAGAAGAAAAATAAAAGAAAAAAAAATTTCAGTCTCTAGTAATATTTGTAGGTAACATTAAGTAATACCTGATATATATTCCCCTACGTTTGGAAAGAGTCTTTCAGCTCTAAAAAACCCAACTAAAAAAAACCAAACCAAACTAAAAAAACAGCCCCAAAAATAAAAACAGAAGAAAAAAACTACAATAGTTCAAGAAAAGATATCAGCACAGTTTATTTTGGCAAGGAACAGGACTATATGTTTTCTAGATGATAAACAAATAGTGGTGTTTGTTCAACTATAGAATTAGTGACTAGCTGACTTTGCTTAAGCTTTGAACACAAGAGGTCATTGAAAGTATTACTTTAGCTGCACATAACAGCTTGAGGCACGGAAAGGTAAGATTTTTAAAGACATGCCTGAGACAAAGGTGAAAATGATGTTGAAAAGTTAGGATCTCAACTGCCATTTCTTCAATATGAGAAAAAACCTGTTTTTTTTCTAGGCTGCTTATAAAGTGATAAAGGATAAAACTGGATTTGCACACAGACAATTCAGCATGACAGTGTGTTCTCTCATGCCTGAATACACTTGTGTTGGTATTCTACCATGTAAATGAACTACAGCTTAACAGTCAAACAGCAATGTTTGACCTATGCTCTTAGCTTGCCTTTTTCAGTGGTATGCAGTAGCTGTGTCTTGAACATACCAATGGCTTAAAAAATTGTTATAATTTTTGTTTTTAATGTCTCCACTGGAATGTAGTCTAATCGGGGTTTAATGCATTTTGGTATTGAAGTCAGTAGACTATTACTGTCTCTTAGTTTTAAAAAGTGTATCAGGCGCTTTACAGTACCTTGTTCAGTGCTTTTAAGCATCTTTCATGTAAGGTTCAGTCTTTTTTTCAGAAATGATCCTTTTCTCCATTGCAAGTTGATATCAATGTTGCATTTTTATCTGGAGTTGTTATTTCAGTCCTGACAGAGAGTTCACCTTGTTGTGCCTCTTAACCTTGGGTTTAGGCACTTTAAGAAGTCCTGGACAATTCTAAATTGCCTACAATCCTGACTTGCATACTATAAAGTACTAGATGGGTTCATCAGTCAATTTCAGCTAAAATTAGAATGCTTAAAATGTCCGATTAAACATAGTAACTGCTAATAGAAATACTCCTGTGTCACTCACAGTACAAATAATTTTTTTAATCTTTTTGCAATAGTGATTTCTTAGTCTCTGTAAGTGAAGTGAACTCCACAGGATATCAAGTTTTGTCATTATTTTCATGTCTATCCTGTTTTATAACATGCTTTTAGGGCAATGTTGTTGACCAATAATTAAATTTGAAATTATTTTATAGTAATATACAACATTTAGCAATGTTTATGCTGTAATGATTATAACTTTTGTTTACATTCTATTTCTCAGAAAGTATACCTCAACATCTCAATATGTGTGGGGATTAATTATTAATTACAGTGCAACCAGCAGATACTTTCATATCTGTCAGGTGCTCAGACTCCAGGGTAGATTGTGGTAGTGTTTATGGACTATAGTATATTCAGGGATTTTTAAACCTTTTATAGTATACTTGTTTTGGTTATCCTAGGTTTGGTATCGGACTATAAAATTGCTTCATAATATTTTTCATGGGAACACATTATATTTAATAAAAGGTCTCATGCAAAATGAAATGCACAAGCATAGAGTACTGTGGTAGGGAGTCATAACTGTTGAATCAAAGTCACTTTTCAGCGGAATTCTCTCAAATGTCTTCCACTTCAAAACCAAATTTAATTTCCTGACCCCAGCTGCTTTATTTCTAGAGCTGTTCATAAAGTGCTTGCAAGATTTTACTTCATTTTTTTATAATGGAAATATATGTATTGTTCACTTTAGAGACAGAAGAACTCTGAAGCTTTTTTGATGTCTCTTCCCAAAAAACTTCCTCTCCAGGCAAAGATAAATCACAGAAATCTGTAAGTTACAAATTTCAGAAGTTATAGCAAATGAAAATAGATAATTTCAATCCACAACTATTATGCAGCCTTAACTGTAGTGATCACTGCCATGTCTATACATTTGACTTTCTGAATAGTAAAACATAAAAAATTATGAAATGGAATTTTTGTAACATGTTTCAAATAGTGCACGTACAGTGTATTAGACAGTTTTAAAAAGTACTTTTCCATATAGAGTATTTCATTTTTTTAGTAATGCTTGAATGTAGGCGTCTCATTTGAGCTCTTGTCTGACTGAAACAGTCAGAATAGAAGAGGGAGCAGAAATAGCTGGAGGGTAGCCAATAGGGAAAAGGAAAAAAAAGTATGCAATTTCATAAAATGTCATATAAAGACAGAGATGGCTAGACAGGAAGAGATAATACAGGCACAAAAGTATTCATTACTAAGAAATATTCCCTCTTTCCTTGTATTCCTTGTTTCTCCCTTATACATTTTTCTTTGCCACCCCTCACTCAGCTTCCAAGTCTGTTGCTGTATTCTCTGCTGCTGTGTCATGTTCATACTTTTCCATTATTTTGTTTCTGTCTGCCCTTACTTCTTATTTTCTCCTGAACTCATCAACTACTTCATCATTTTAGCTGAGGTTTCAACAGATATTCTCTTCACTCTCAAGATTACCTCAGAATCTACCACCACTCCAGTCTACACCTTTGCTATCAAACCTTGTTGGTTTGTGTCTTGCAAAAGGACTATATTCCATTTGCTTTCTAAAATTCTAGTTGTTGTGTGTCGGAAACATTGAAGTCAAATAGCTTTGAACTCCCCTTTTTAGCTTGGACTTCTTATTTCTGTGTTTTCTTAGCTATGTGATGCTTTTTTGGTAAAAAATAGAATACTTAGCATATACAATAATCTGAACACTAGAAATTAAACATTTACCTCATGTAAAGTAGGGGATCCTGGTGGACACCAAGTTGAACATGAGCCAACAATGTACCCTTGCAACAAAAAGGCTAAGGATTTCCTGGGCTGCATGAAAAAGAGTGTTCCCAATAGGTCAAGAGAAGTGATCCTTCCTCTCTGTTCAGCACTGGTGAGGCACGTCTGGAGTGCTGGGTCTAGCTCTGGGCTCAACAGTACAACAGAGACATGGAGATACTGGAGAGAGTACAGGAAAGGGTCACAAAGATGATTAAGGGACTAGAGCTTCTCTCATACAAGCAAAGGCTGAGAGAGCTGGTACTGTTCAGCTTGGAGAAGAGGAGGTTCACGGGGATCTTATCAATGTATATAAATACCTGAAGGGAGGGTGCAAAGAAGATGCAGCCAGGCCTTTTTCAGTGATGCTCAGTGACAGGGCAAGAGACAACAGACACAAACTGAAACACAGGAGGTTCCATCTGAACATCAGGAAACACTTTCTCATTGTGAGGGTGAGAGCATTGGCACAAGTTGCCCAGGGAGGTTATGGGGTCTCCGTCCTTGGAAATATTCAAAAGCTGTCTGGACACAGCCCTGGGTAACCTGCTGTAGCTGACTTTGCTTGAACAAAGGGATTTGGACCAGATGACTTCCAGGGATCCCCTCCACCCTCAACCATCCTGCAAATCCGTGATACAGCACAGGTTGAAAAAAAACCCCAACAACATAACATTTTTGATTGCAGAACATATGCAGAGTAGTGCATTATTGCAAGTACAGATTTTCCTGTTATTTCCTCTATATGCATAATATCTAGATGTGATTATTGCAAGCAACTATACTAGAAACTAAGTCACAATTTCAAGACAAGGGAAGAGCCTAGATGCATGAGGATAAAAGCTAGTGATGCAAGGAAGACAACATTATGTAGCATGAAGTAGCTACATTATGTAGCTCTGTATTTGCTTAGCAGAATAGCATGTTATAGGTTTAGCATTGAAAGCACAAAGATTTGTTGTTCCTCCTGACTACCATATGGGTATGTAGTGTATTTCAAGATCTCTGTTTTGATATTCATTGTGTGTATTAATGAGGTGGGCTCCTGCTCTTTGAGAATTTTTTTCTCCCATGACCCATAGGTCATGGTTTTCATACTTATCAGACAATTCAGAATTTTTTTGCATGTGAGCCACCAGCTTTCCTCAAAAGTGCATGTAGAACTAACCATTGTTCTGCAGGTGGGAGCATAAGGGACTGACCTATCTAAAGCATTGGGCCACTCAAGGAGTCACTTGCCAAACAATACTTGAACAGACCGAATATCTTTGGAAAAAAGTTCTCATGGACCATTTTGATACTAATGAATTTGTTGGTGGAGGTCTTGTCAGAAAATTTTCAACAAATTTTAATTGCTATAGGCATTGGGATTATGTCATTGGTATATATAGGGTTTTTCATAGCTTGGGTGGAACACAAGACATAAACTTGGACCCAAGAGAGACCAAGTAATCAAATTCAAAACAAAAAAATACTTCATAAAATGTATTTCATATTAGTTTGGAATAAAGAAAATGAATTAAAAATAATAATTAATAGTCCACTAATGACTATAAAACTCATCATTTATATAAATGCAACATAAGGAAAGGTATCTTAATAATGAGAATTTTAAATTGCTGTAAAAACACTGTAAAAATGTAAAGATGCTAATAAAAATAATAATTGCACAGCCTATCAAGGATTCTTTTTGCCAGACTTCAGATCGTAGGAGCAAGGGTCTTATTGCAGTCTCAGTGGTGAACATGAACATCAGCATTAACAAGTTTACTATTAACTAATCATCAATATAACATGTGCTATTACAAGTACAACAAATAGATGGACTTGTTACAAAGTAGATTGTTCTAGACTTTGGTCTATTTTTGTAATCTAATTAGACTATTAAAATTATAATTAGGTGTTTCCTGTTTTGTTTTTATTTAGTAATCAGAATCTGTCTGACCTTCTTTTATGACCAATTATTATTCTGAAGATGAACACTTTTCTCTTTTTACAGCTTTTCACCTGGGACAATCTGAGACAAGGGACAATTTCCCTTGATTTTTCTTCCCTTGCTCCTTGTAATTTATCAAACATTCTAAGTCTGCTGAAAGACCTTAAAGAGTTTTTTGTTTGTTTAATATTGTTGCATCTCCTCTAGCATTCTCTGTATTCATTTCCTATTTTTTCTGTAGGGTATGATTAGTCTCCTGTGGGTGGGTTGACCTTGGCTGACTGCTAGGTACCCACCAAGTTGCTCTGTCTCTCCCCTTCCTTAACAGGACAGGGGAGAAAATATGATGAAAAGCTCATGGATTGAGATAAGGAAAAGGAGATCACTTATCAGTTACCATCATAGGCAAAACAGACTCGACTTAAGGAAATTAGTTTAATTTATTGCCAATTAATATCAGATAGGACAATGAGAAATGAAAACAAAACTAAAACCACCTTCCCTATACCACCTCCTTCTTCCCAGGCTCCACTTCACTCTTGCCTCTTCTACCTCTTTGTCCCAAGCAGTGCAGGGGGATGGGGAAGGGGAGTTGCAGTCAGGTCATAACAATTCGTCCCTACAACTCCTTCCTCCTCACACTCTTCTGCTCCAGCGTGGGGTCCTACCCATGGGACACAGTCCTTCATGAACTTCTCCTTCACAGGTGCTTCCCATGGGCTGCCATTCTTCACAATCTGCTCCAGCATGAGTCCTTTCCATGGGGTGCAGTTCTTCAACAGACTGCTCCAGCATGAGTGCCCCACAGGGTCACAGGTTCTTCCAGGAGCCTGCTCCAGCGCAGCATCTCCGTGGCATCACAGCTTCCTTCAGAGCACATCCACCGGTTCCAGCATGGAATCCTCCATGGGCTGCAGGGTAGGCATCTGCTCAATCGTGGATCTCCATGGGCTGCAAGGGAACAATCTGTATCACCATAATCTTCACCACAGGCTGCAGGGAATTTCTACTCTGGCACCTGGAGCACCTCCTCCCCCTCCTTCTACACTGATCTTGTTTCTCTCACTCTTTTCTGCCTGCTGCTGCGCAGCAGTTTTTACCCTTTCTTACGCATGTTATCACAGAGGCACCACCACCATCACTGACTGGCTCATCTTTGGCCAGCAGTGGGTCTGTCCTGAAGCTGGCTGGAACTGATTCCATCTGACTTGGGGGCAGCTCCTGGTGTCTTCTCACTGAAGCCATCCCTGCAGCCCCTGCTACCGAAACCTTGCCACGTAAACCCAACACATCTTCTTACTCAGGACAGCATCTAGCGTAATGTTTTGATCTATAATAAGAACTCATAGATATTGTTACAAGATTTCAACATGAATATTTATAAATATAGTATGGCTCTGATTATTCTTAGTGGAAGCAGGCTTGACAAAACATGTTTGTTATCTTTGTGTTACTATGCCATTATCTTATGCAGAAAGCTCTGCAAAATTGATGGTAAGAGGTGAATGGATGCAAGATTTACACTGGATAGATGAACTATATATGTTAGATTCATATGTAGAGTTTCTTACTGAATGTCACTGCTGTTTGCTTGCTTACTTCTCTGAATTTTTGATTACACATGGAGATGAGCTATACTGGTTAACACAGTGTTAAGAACATTCTCAACTGTAGCTTAAATAGTTCTGTGAGAATAAATAGTACCTGGAAAATGTCCAAATTTGGAGCAGTAGCTGGTAATTTTCTTACTTATAATTGAAGGTATGTGAATTATAAAAGGGAAAAACATTTGCAAACATATCTTCAAATTTTATAATGAATTTTGTTCTCTGTGCACACCCTATTACTTGCCACATGTGAAAAATACCAGTAGAATAGACAGCTGTTTCTTTTGCCCCATTTATTCCTGAAACAAGATTCTCAAGTTTGGTACTCTGTATATGCAAGACAAATAGATCTTTTTTCTGATTTTTATTCTTCTGTTTTTTCTTTTTCTTTTAGAATATATATATTTTTTATTTCAAAGATGAAAAATATCACTTGTAAGTAGTTCACACACCTCGGGGTAATAAATTAGTGACCACATTTAATCTGGGGATTTTTTAAAATTATCTTTCTAAAATACACTCATTTTGTGCTTAACTATATTTTCAGGCATTTAAGTACTCTAATTTAATTTGGCAAAGATTGACACTTTGTAAATTTATTTTCTTAATGCTAAGTCTTTGACTGTACATCAATTTTCTAAAATTGTTTAATTGTATTTATATTTTGAAAGAGTCAGTTATGTGACGTGATGAAAGGCTAGCAAACTGTCTGCAGCTTTCAGCCTTTAGAATTTTAATAACCTGGTCTTTTGACAGTCCTTATTAAGTAGTGAAAAATACTGACAGGAAAAGGTAGTAATACTTTAGAGGAGTGGTAAATTCATAGTTTTATCATTTCTTATGAATGACTTGTTTATAATACATCTTTGTTCATGTTTTAAGCAAAGAGAGTAGGTAGAGAAGTGATTTTTGGAGTCCAAGACAGATAATAAAGGTCTGAATACTAAGCAGCAACTGCATCTAATTTGAAACTAGCTATACCATTCAACTTAGTGTTCATGCTTCATTGGCATTTAATAAGAACTGACTGTCAAAATATTGTATGTTATGTGGTAACTCAGACTCCTGGCGTGCTGATTTTTTGCAATGGTGAATACATTGCGCTCAAAAAATAACATTACATGCATCAGAGATTCTTTCTTTGCTTGTTCATAAACATAGGAATTTCTGTAATAGTCAAGCAATTTTTTGAAATATTGGAAATGTAGGGGAAAAGAGAAGCAGACTTTTACAAAATAGAAAACCAGACCACTATTCGATGCGGTACCATTAGTGTAGTTCCACTGATTCTATTTGGGCAACTCTTATTTTCTTCCACTAAGCATCTGAAGCACCTAAGTTGCTCCTATAAGCACTTTCTCAATCATATATGTACAAATTATTTGCATAGCCTTAAAACTCAGCTTAAGGGCAGAACAGTGGAAATAAGTTAGTTGTCTGGATTTACAGCTTCAGTGTGGGGTTTTTTGTTGTTTGGTTTTGTCTTTTTTTAAAAATAAAGATATGCTATATTTTTTAGTCATCTGAAATTCATAATCTCTTTTGTCTTAATATGTGTTCAGTGTTATCTCATAATTTTGAAATATTTCTGTTCTCTAAATGCTGGTTCTAATTATTCAGTCACTGGGTGCAAACTTTTGGATCAAGTTTGAAAACACTGGAGGATTAAGTTTGAGACATCAGATATATATTGGGTTTGTAAATTGAAAATTTCCTTTACTTAGTATTAAAACTGCTACATAAACCTGACTGAATTCTAACACACTTGATAGTTAAAATTCAGAAGACCAGTGGGGCCTCATTAAATTGCTTCAGGAGTACACCAAGATTGATTACCAATAAAAGAAAAAGTCATATAGTTCAAAAATATCCAAGAATGTTTTTTTTCTTTAAGAATGTGCACAAATTTTAGTATTTAATTCAATGGAATTATTGGAGATAAGCTTGCTTGTGGCATGTATTTTATTTTCAAGCCACTGTTACATTCACTGTTTTGTGCCATTGCCATACTTCTCATTCTAGTAGATACACTAGATATATTTCTAAAGTGATAGTGAGGTTTTTTTCTTGCAAAAGTCCTTCTTGCGTTCTTTCATTCCTTTTGAAGACTTTTCCTTAACTAAAAGTGAAAAGACTCTTTGAATATGTTTTTTTCTCCCTTGGGTGTAGAATAAACCAGTGAAATAACTAAATAAGACAAATGTACACAAATGAAGGTTGGTGTAGATGAAGTGATAGTCTCATGTAAAACTTTTTCTTCCCTGGACAGTTTATGGGACTTGAATTTAAATTGTACTTCTTCATGGATATTATTAACTTACAAAACTGATTAATTAGGTGACTTCCAAGCCTGTATAAGAGTTTATGTTTGTTTTAAGCAGGATTATATTTATTATTAGTCCTACTTAAAATTATTCTTTAAAGGTAGACTACAGTAGCATAGAGTCAAATAGTAATAATATTGCCTTCTTTTTTAAAAAAATCATTATATTCACTCTAAAATTATCTGCAGCACCTAAACATAATTATTCTAGTAACAACAATACAGAAAAGAAGAGGAAGTGTCTGTATTGATTATTTTTCAGTGTGGGAAGAACTCAGCACCAATGCTATATTACTTTTTAATGTTGACAAAGGACACAGAAAAGCCATGAGGCACAGCTAGTTCAAATCATAACCCATACCCAAACAAGATGGTTACTATTCTTTAAGGTATTTACTGCCTTTTCTGTTGCTGGTCTTATTTTTTTCTGACTAAGACCATATTAATTTGCTCTATGTTATGCAATTTGTATTTTTATGCAGATTTGAAAAGGCAGTGGTTCTAGCAGAATGAAGCTTCCTGACAGTTACAGATCTGTACTAATTTCAGGAAATCAAGAGTTTATGCAACAGAAATTAAACTAAGAAAATACCTTATTCCATTCTACCCCAGAATGAAAACTGATCTAAACATCCAGGTTATAGCTAAAACAACTTCATACATTACAGTTGCCTTTAAATAAATTAATGCATAATTTAATAAGAAAGCAAGCTCTAAGATGTGTATTTCAAAGCATTGAGATTCTGAATTCTTTCATTGGAATAATTCTTGCTATAGCAAATTTCTTTCCTATACTCTACTTATTATCTTATGTTGTCTTCTAAAATGTATACCTGGTATTGGTTTTATGTTAATTCAATAGCAGTGGCTCAGAGAAATTATTTTTTTTTTTTTTTGTGGTAAAATGAAGGAACCTCCACAGACTTAAAAATTCAAATTATAAATATTTATTTTCATACTAAATATTATGGGAGGAAAATATTTTGGGATATATCATCTGCTCATGAGGATTTTCTCCTTTCTTTTTGATAACTTCCTATTAATAAATACTATCTAAGCTCAGGTGATAACTATTATTTGTGTAAAAGCTATAATTTGAAGACTAATAGGAAAAAATCCTATAACTTGAGGCCAATTTCTTACTATATTGGTAATTTTAAAGTACTCTCAAATTAATCGAGAAGGATTAAATGTAGCTCCTTCCTACTTGTCTGTTCCAAATATCCATGAATGACCTGCATGATTACAGGTTCTTTTTTACTTTCTTTCCTTGCTTAAAGAAGGCAAATGTTCATCATTAATTTTTCCTAAAAGTGTATTTCGATTGAGTATTTGGTGAAATGATAAGTTGATCTAAGCATGTAATGTGGCCTAATTACCAGGTGAAGAAGCTGACAAATATTGCTGTGGGGAAGGGGAGAGGTGGGAAATTTGGATTTGCCATGACTTCACAGCTGGGGTAAGAGATTTTAAATTATTATAATGTATTTTACATAGGGTAGTGGTGTTTTTTTATGAATATCTCAGGCAACCATGAAACAGGCAAGGAGACGTTCATAGGGAAACTATGGTTTTCTAAGATCAGATGATAAAATCAGAGAAAGAACCAAAAATGAAAAATAAAGTAACTGCCAAACAAGTTTAAGAAGTGTTTGTATACTCAAAAGCATCTCTATTAACAACAATTATAGCTTAATAAAAGACACAACATATCTCAAGCCTTGCTTACTTTAAATAAATATTTAATTTGCTATCTAGGAACTTAATCAGGCTTTTACACACCTGAATTAGAACACATTTTTAGTCTACAGTTGTTGCCAGCGAAGTGTTTACACTTAATATTGTGAAGAAGATAAAAACAGTGCAATAATCTTGCAACAATTTTGTGACTTTCCAACCAAGAAAAACTAGTATAATATGTGGATATGCTATTTCATTAAGAATGCAAAAATACAAAAATACACAGGTTTTACTACTGTTCACTATAGCTTGTGAAGAAGCTGTTTTTCTCTGCTTCTGGAGCTGGTTTAATTTTTAGCTCAGAAACAACTGAGATGGTTTTGCTAAGTCTTTCAAACTAAATTTCAATCTTAGGTTTCATTCATGATCAAAAGGAGCCAGATAAAAATGTGATTGAGGAAAAAAAATTATGAATGAACAAAAAATGTGTCAATTTTTAAAATACAAAACAACAATGCAGTAATGTCAGAATAACCTTACTGAGCATCTGTGGTGTGTTTGTGAGAGAGCCGGGGCGGGGGGGAGAAGAGAGAGGATTGAATGGAAAAGAAGATTAAAGTTTCCTCGCTACTTTGGCTGTAATTAGTTAAGAGCTTCAGGAGAAGGATCTGTGGTGACAAGATGTTAAGGTGATGAGCAGAAATATGTCCTTAGAAAAGAATTCTAGGACAGTAGCTACATTTTTGTGTAATTTCCACCAATGAAGGATTATAACTGATCATTAGTGTAATGAAAAAAGCCAGTGAGAACCTTAACCTCATCTGTCTCTGTCTCCTTTGAGATGATTTCTACTAGAAATATCAGCATGTGTCAAATTTCACATTGTAATTATGAATTGTAATTCAGGAGGCTGAGTCAGAAAAAGGACTTTGTGCAGTTTCTGTACTTACTACTTTGTGGAAGGTAAAACACATTCTATCATAGCTATCTTAATAAAGATAGGTCATATTTTTCTAAAGTGAATGCCCTTTTCCCTTGACAAATGCAAATGTTGGTTTCTTCCTTGGATATTACACTCAAAATTCTGTTATGGAAAAAAACAAGTGTCATTGAGGCTGTCACGGTCCACTCAGTGGACTTGTGA
>NW_009613727.1:0-44269 GCF_000690535.1 Cariama cristata
AGGCACTTAATGGCATCGTCGCTGCTTTCCCATGGCCATTACTGCTTGGTTGAGAGAGAAGATTCTAATCTATTTATAGTCTTCGTTACGATTATTGTTTTTTTCAGTGTTTAAAAATAAAAAGGGGCAAGTTTGGAGTCTCTGAGCACTAGATTGTAAGTAATGTCATTTTAACAGCTCACAAAAAAAGTTTTTCCTCCTGAGACTCTTTCTGATCGTCCGGAGTCGAATACTCTCTGACCAGGTTCCTTCGGATACCTCACACGAGAAGAGTTCGATGTTTTAATACCAGATTTACTTATTTAAAGGTATTTGACATTATGTGGGATTGTGGCTTAGAACAGCGATATGGCAATATGCTGAAACTACAACACAAGCATGACACAGCAATTGTTATATACAGTGGAATCACAATAGAAACGTGATTCCTGGGGCCAGTCTCTATATGCACCTGTATTCATCTGTGGGCTCTCTATATTCACCGTCATGACACTGAGCATTCCCAGTCGCTGGAAAAGAGTATGTGGCTTGCAGCCAGCTCAAACCTATTGCGTTTTGCCAAGTTTGTTGTATTAGTTGTCCATATTTTACACTTTACGTGGGCCTGAGACTTGTAGATGCTTCCTCCATGCTGATCTGGCTGGTTCAGGAGGACATTGACACCTTTTGGATTAACTCAGGGAAGTCCATTTACACAAACAGGGGATCTACCCAACGGATAGTGACATTTGTCTAAATCAAAGGCCACTTTACGGTGCCCTTTGCGTTGAGCTCAATTTTCTTTACAAGGCTGCGGTCGCCCCCTGTATTCTTCCCTGAGCTTCGTGAGCACATACCTCACCTGTGCGCAGCTCCTCTAAGCCTGCTTCCAAGGAGGAGGAGATGTTGGCCAGTGATTTTCTACCCTCATCTCAGACCAACACTAGCGATCACTGGTGTTGCACAACGAGCTTAATACATTCATCACATACGTGACCAGCCCTCTTGCCTGGGCACGGTGAGGGTGAGAACATATGCCTATAGGGAATGCCAGTGGGCCCACCTCCACGCGTTCAACTCTGTCGCTTTGCTCCATGGGGTCCAATCCATCATCATTGACACAAGCGCTGGTGATGACTCATGTGCCAAAGGTGTCATCCCAGATGTCCCTCTTCTTAACCCGTTGCCTTTCCTTGCCAAGCCAAATGATCCAGCCCATGGCTCAATGAAGTGCCTCTTTGGCACACCACCCAAAGGACAGCAGTCTCTACTTGTCTGGATCCTGCTTGCTCCAGGCCTCTTTAGAGACGTGGAGCATCAGAAGACTGCTCTGATGGGCATTGTGATGGTAGCCCTTGCATGTAGCCATCAAAGCGGCTTCTTTATATCATGAACCACCTCACTGCGTTACTTCCCGAGTCCCGTAGAAACATAGAACCCTGCTGCTGGCCCACAACTCACTGACTTGGTGGCTGCCAGTCCTGACCTACAGGCTGTGGTCTATCCAACAGGTCTGAGGCAGCAGAAGGGTTTAACATTTTAATACCAAATTTAGATATTTGAAGATATTTGATGTTACATGGGATTTTGATTTAGGAGAGTGATACAGCAGTATGTGGAAATCACAACACAAGCATGACACAGCAATTATAATACACGCTTAGAATATTGAATCACAATACAGACCTGATTCCAAATACCAGTGTCTTTATGCTCCACCATCATGAAGAGGGAGGTTTTGTCCTAATTCGAGAAGTCCCAAACATGAATTGAATAAAAAGCAGCCTGGAAATCTTTGGGTGGCCTGCAGAGTGAGGCATTCTTACTATTTGTTTCCTAACAGTTTGCATTCTCCTGCTTAATTTGTAAGCATGAATGTTGGTTGGGTTTTTTTTTCCGTGTTAAGTCATGGCTCTCATTTTAGCTAATACTTATGAAGGACAAATCTTGTACTTCACTAAAATCAAGTCCTGAAAGTTGTCGGGGGAAGAGGAGAGCCTGCATAATGCTGGGAGTTACTTGGAGATTCAGAGTCAAGGACTGTAGGGTAATTGTGCGTGACATTTCAGATCTGAGATCTGTGTGCTTCGGGAAGGGGGACAGCTCACTTGAAACATTTCCCAGGATCAGGGCTTTTTCTGGCTTCATCAGGAGTTTCAGGTTTAAATGGCAACTCAATCAGACGTGTCTTGTGCCATCAGCATGTGGATGCCAGCTCAGCCGTGCAGGGACAGGGTGGCTTCACATGTGCTGGTGGGAAGTTACACCAGGACGTAAGACTGCACGTGGTTAATATAGTATAAAATACCATCGCTGTCAATTTTTTAGGCATTATGACTCCAGTGAGGCGAAAGCAAAGCCACTACAGTTAATTTTCGATTTTCCATGCTAAAAGAAGGGAGGAAGGGAGCAGCCTAGATAAGGTGTGGATAATGCAAACCATATATACATGAAGCTATCCTAACCTTTGATATACTTGTAAACAGTTTCTGTAGAGAGCAGGGGCAGTTTTTCAAAAGCAACAGCCAAAATGTGGAGAACAGAGGGCATTGTGCATCCCATTTTCTGTGCAACGGTGCTGGAGCCAGGGGTATCTGATGAAATCTCGTAATGAAACATTTGAACGCTTTGAACAGTTGAACACAGTTCAGCAAAGCAGAGCTGAACTAATGTGGACTGCCTGTTTGCCAGTAAACAGATAATTGCACTCTGTTGGTTAATTGAATTTTCATGAAACTAAAATATACTTTGTTAAAGTCCACCATGAAAGTGTGTTCTGCTTATGGGTCCTGTATATAGGGAATCAAGATATTGGGGGCAGGGAGGGTGTCCATCAGCTATACAGATAAGACTTGGGGTTAAATTGTTATAAAAAGAATACAATTTCCACATATTATGCAATCTAGATGTTTTTACCCAGAAGGTTTTTCATTGCTGCTGCTGTTATCAGTAGTGATCCGTTCGTAGATGGATTAGAGTCAGGGAACATTATTAGGCCACAAGAAGTTCTTTTGTTTTTTGCAGAACAACCTTGCAGCTGTATCATTCCTACGTGGTTAGTTTGCATTTCTTGGCTACCGGCCATTATGAATGGTAAAGAACATAGTATTGGACAATGTGAGGTTTTTGTGTGGTGTTTTGGATTTTTTTTAAGATAAAAAAATCAAAGAATCCTTCTGCTTCATGTTCTTTCTCACGAGGCTATCATTTCAAAGGCTCGGCATGCAAGTTATGTCATCATAACCTCCTCTGCTCTTCTTTGCTTGCTTCATGAACAATTTTCTCATGGAGGAGAGGCTGGATATTCTCAAGAACATTCTTACTTTTTGAAAATAATACAAATTTTCTGATTCCCTGAGGCGCTGTGGGCAAGGTTAATAATTCCTGTTTGTTGCTTGATTCACAATCACTTTCTATTGGGTGTTACAGCCTCACTCTTAGTTACGGTTCTGGGATTTGACCTTGGGCGGGGGAATCAAAGGCTTAGTACTTGCTTTTTCTCTGTACGCTGGTCAGGCTGCAGGGGGGGAATCAAGCATGCGTATGTGACTCCCTCATGCCAATGAAAGCTGAAGAACCTAGGCAGAGAATCTCTTGTTTGGTTTTCAGATGTCCTTTTGGTGTAGATGCCTAAATTTAAATACCTGAAGGTAGTTTTCAAAGGTAAAGACCACCCGAAGTTCCGCTGCATAAAAGAAACATCAGAAAATCATGCTCTAGATAAGAAGAGACGCTTTTAAGAACAGAAATAGGAGATGGAGGGATTCTCATAATTTTCTAACTCCTTCATTTGGTTAGGTACCTGGAAGGAAGATGATTACATGTTCATGGTGTTTCTAGAATTACCACTGTCTCTAATTTGGTGTAGGTAAAAGCAGCCATCCAGAATTTGTTTGGACCAAGGGACAGCCTTGGTCTTCTGTCAACCTTCAGAAGTTTTTGAAGATTATCATATCACCACCATTTTGATTAGAAACACCGTCCTGTAAGTTTGCTGTGAAGACTTTGTTCTCTGGCCTCATGGTCCGTAAGAGGCGTTGTACAATGGTTTGGAAACACACTGCCTGGAAGACATTCCTAAAACGTCTAGAGTAATATAATAGTTGTTCATAGAATCCTGATTCAGATGCCAGCAGCATATTTTCATTAATAAAACCCTGTCCTTGTAAGGAAGTAATCCATCCCTCAAGTCAATTTTAAAGTTTCTTGTTCACTTTAAATATTTCATTACATTAATTTTTCAGAACAACAAAACAAACATTCATCAAGTGAAACTAACCATGTCACCCTTGAATCTGTACATCTGTTGCTCTCCTGCTGCTTTCCTGCATAATTCATTTTAATACATTTAAAGTGTACATCTCATTAAAATTCCTTACACACACTTATGTATACAGTTTGCATTAAAAAGGAGAAAAGGTGGGAAAGGGTTTTATGGCAAGGAGGTTTGTTAATATGACTGTTTCTCTTTTTTTCCTTCGTTTTTTATGTGTTGAATGTATACCTATGGTCTGCCTTTAACCACCTACCTCAGCATACACCATCATCTGTCTCTGAGTCTCTCTAAGTAGGAGTCATCTCTTTAGTGCCCTTAGAAATTTCTTCCAGGATATTTTCTCTTATTCTTGATGTCTTCGTTCCTCTTTAAGCACATACATCCTCTTCTCTTCGTCCTCTTTTCATCACTTCACATAATTTATATACACAATGTGTTCTGCGCATCAGTCCTGTTATCGGCCGAGAGGATATCCATCATTTCCTCAGATGCCCTAAAGAGTTCTTGTGGGCTGGCTGCAGTGCTGGAAAGGGGTTTGATTTTCATATTCGGTTCAGTTTGTGGTTTCTTTTCCTCTATCAGTACTTTCAATGATTGCAGTGTTTGGTTTGGTGTCATTTGTTTTAGCATTGTGGAGTTGTTTGTATTTCTTAAACCAGCTGTAGAAAACAAGTCAGTCTGGTAGCTTGAGGTGGCAACCTTTTAAAGTCGGTGACTTCTTATTTCAATGACTGCTGAAATTTGTTCTCTGAAATCCCTCGTAGGTGTTTAGGATTATGTGGGATTGTTGAAAGCAATCATAAAGTGTTATCATAACTCTTGACGAATCATAAGAAAAGCTTATAACTGCAGAAGAAAACTCAAAATGCTTTGAGAGGAAAAAGAGGTCCATAGTTGAAAAGAAAAAAATATTAAATGGTAATTTAAGGAATTATCTTCAAGAATCATTATTGAGGAATAAATGACATTTTATGTAAGGTGGTATATGGTTGTGTCTATCCGGTTTCTTTGGACTTTCACATTTAGCTTTTGACATGCATCGCTTAAAAACCTCATGAGAGGTATATGAAAAATGAAATTTAAAAGTGAAATACGTAGCGATTGTCTGCTTGACTGACCTTTTTCCTTCTTAGAAATAGGGTTCAAATAATACACTTTCTGAAAAGTTCATTCAGAGTTTACATGGGAAGCTCCTCTTTGCTTCCTGGATGTGACACAACGTCGGTCAGCGGGGAAGAGATTGAAAGCCATGTACGAACCCTTTGAAAAGATGGGGTCAGGTGTGTTCAGTCACTTTGGCTTCCTTGAAAGTGAGTAACACAAAACGCAGCTGGGAAGGGAAGATCGAGAGAGTTCCCTTCTGGGCAAAAATTGTTTCATGTTACTCAGATTACCTACTTCCAAATAAGCGGCGTAGGTTTGGATTCAGCAGTGTGCAGTGCTGTGGACTATAGGTTATGGACTATGGGAAACGAGCTCCGACCTGGGTGGTTGTGGGTGCGGAGGCGTCTGCGCTCGCGTCCTCCCCTCGCCCTTCAGTGAGAGTTCGGTGTCTGCAGTAGCAGGCAAGCACAATTTTCAGGTGCAGATTGTCATGGGATTCATTCATCCATGTTCAACGTTGAGAGAAAAAGAGGTTCACACGGACTCTAAGTCTGTTGCCTGTGTTACCCCTGTACAGGTATGTGTCGCTGGGCTTTAGAGTAAGGGACTGGTATTATTCTGGGTTTTTAGCTGGTGTATTAGCTAGTCCAAGCTTTTATGTAAATACAACAAACATTGCCTGTTACAACAACAGAAAAGGTGGAGATTGGGAGCGGACTTTGAGGATAGTGGGCTGCAACAATTTATCTTCAGAAGATCTTAGCAGAAGGAATGACTGACACGGAATTCCTCCTTTGTGCTCTTCCTTTGCAGTCGAACGTGCGGCAGGGTTCTGCACGAAGGGTAGGACCCATACCATTTGTTTCAAGGCATTTCAGCTACTGGAAGCATGTGAAATTTAAAAAAGCAGAGTTATGTTCACAGGTTGATTTTTGCCAAGTAGGACTAGGGAATTTCATATGTATTCTAGTGAGATTAATGAGTGAGGATCCTGCAATGTATCTTAAGAGACTCGGAATGACAAGGCAAATAATGTTTTCTTACAGGCTGTTTATTTCACAGATGTCTACAGTTTTCTTGAACTTTCTTTTTATGTATTGGATACAGAGCATTGTCTGGGGCAAACTGGGCATCGGTCTGACGGGGTAGTTTCTCGTTTGCCGCAACAAGCACCGACTTCTGTCTGCCTGCCCTGTTCCCCTTTGCTGTTCCTTTTCAGCTTGCATAAAATGAAATTGGGACAAAAGCCACCAAAACTCTTTCCTGCAATTTTTTATAAGCCAGGAAAATAAACCAAAAATGTTTCTTATTCAGAACTACTAATTGAACACCTAATTAAGCTATGAACCCAAGTGATTTTGTCCTTTTTACCCTCTCACTACTCACACTTCCATTTGTTCTGTTGCACCACCTTTATTTAATTTCATCTTGAATTATCTAATACTTTAATCTCTTGATGTCAGAGACTGGATTTGTCTATGGTTTGGAAAGCTCCCAAAAAAATGAGGCTGGGAACCATCAAGTGCTACTGCAGTGCAAGAAATGGTTGATTAGGCTACAGGCAGGTCAGTGGCTTACTCCTGATCAAGAGGGAATTTCATGTCCCCTTGTATTAAACTTCAATGATGTGTAGCATACTTTAGTCAATAAATACCATTTTGCTGTTCATGCCCGTTGGAAATAATACATGATGCTGCGAGTATTGATCAAAGAGCTCTACTCTGTTAATCCTTCTGCTTGTAGCGATGTTAAATATTTACGGATTCTCCCTTAGTATCCTGAAGAGTGTTTTAGCCCTGCAGAGGATGTGCCACCATTGTGCTTTATACATGCTTTACAAGTATTTTCTTCCTTTTTCCTCTTTTTTCCAAGCACACATGCATGACATAAAGCATTATACTGTGCTTGCAGCAGTTTTAAAGCTTTACTGCATTAGCATGTTGTGAATGTATACATTGATTGGGATGATGTAGTAACTCAGAACTAAAGAGGAGAATGCCTCAGAGATAAAATCCATCAGTGCCTCATCTCCGAGTGGCTGACTTAGACGAAGGATGAGCAGAGGCTGACGCTGCGCAGCATGTTGCTGTAGTGTGAGATGGCAGATAACAAAGAAGACATATTCATATCGGGTTCATTTATCCAAGTATTCAATAAATTACCTGAAAATTATCAGAGTGCTAAAAAATGAGTTATTTCCCTGCTAACTGCTTATTTATTATGTCTGTACTCTCATCAAGAAGTCTCAGAGGTTTGTAGCAGAAGATACAATGAATCGTGTAGGCTTTCTGTCTCCTGTACTTGTTCATTGACCTCATGTAAATGTAATCATTTATCCTCAATTTTTCATACTAATATATCGAAGGCAGACTTGATATTGTCAGACATGCAATGGAATACGCTCCAGGAAACCTTCCTTCCAGTGGTGAGGTGACAAATGAAAAAGAAAATAAAAATGGATTTTGCAATTTAAAACGTAGTGTGCTCAGGGAAGAATGCATAGCCAGCTATAATGTGATATGATTCATTTCTATATATGCAGGGAAGAATTTTACACAGAAGCTTTATGGGAGATGTACAGGATATTTAAAGTAACACAAAGACTATTCTACATAATGGGGCTTGCTTAGCTATCAGGAGCTGGAAGAAAGGTTTAAATACTTGTGTTTGCCCTCTTATCTTGCAGTAAGATGTCACACTATGCCTCGTTCCATTACCTATTTAATCACCCTTTAGATCTGGCTATGTGTTTAGAGGGGAAGGTTGGCAGAGAGAGTTGAACAAAATGCACGCATTCTTCTCTCAGTAAATCCCTGAAGATCTGGTGCATGCTATGTAAAGCAATTATGGATTAGGTATCTACAAAGCTGGTGCAAAAGAAGTCAGTGCTTTAAGTTGAAAATTCTGCATGACTTTGAAGGGTTTCCTCTTCTTCTCGGTGATCAACGGCAAGTGGATTTTAATGGTTTGAGCTGTTGTGATGCTCACTAAATATATGGGGCACGTTTTGTTCAGATTTCAGGTTTCATCTGAGCACAGACATAAATATCCAACATTTCAGACCCTTAAAGTGTACAGTCTTAAATGTCAACAGGGGCCTTAAAAGGGACGGAGCGCTTTGAAAAACCTAATCTTCATCTGGGTGATTTTGTGGGGTGGAACTGTGTGAAAACCTGCCCATTACTGAGGGCAGGGCTTGGGAGAGCTCGGTGGCTGATGGTGTGGCAAACGACGACTGCAGCTACCCCTTTCTTTCCTCGTGCTCGAGGATCCAAAGTGGTTCGTGTTCAGGACCAGCGCAGGGATGCTATCTTCTTTTCTCTGTCAGATCCTCTCAACAGATGAAGAAATCTGGTTTCTGTCAGCAGTATTCAAGGTGATGTTTTCCAAATACCAATTATTTTAGCTTCCTTCAGTTCTTGTGTATGAAGAGGGCGTAGATACAGTGAGGCGATGGGCAGGAGTGCTTGATAGCTTTTGTACTCAGCCTCCTGCTCAGGTGGGTTGTCTTGGCCTTCCCAAGACTCCTACTGTCTCTGTGAATTGCATGGGGAACTGAAGCCCCTAAACTTTGCCCACTGAATTGCAGAGAGTTGCTGTGTAGTCAGCGTGAAAACCTCCCGGCATGACTCTGCGAGGCTGAGACAGAAACAGGTCTCCAGGTTTCTAAACCGGGACCTTAATTCTGAGACCAGAACACAGGTTTGTAATGCTCCTGATCTCTACTGACTGGCTCTCAAAATGGAATGGAAGTCTTGGGATTAGTGAGAACTGATTTTAGTGTACGTGATTGGGTCCTATGCTTTTTGGAGCATTTCTGTTTAAAATGTATTTCATTGGTTTTTATTGGGCTGTTTTTATTTGTGGCAGATAGCTATATCTGGATATATGATTTATTGTTTTGTATTACATTTTCAAGCTGATTTTTTATCATCTGTATGTAAATAAATTGCACCGCCAAAGTTGGGAATTGAACTCCCAAGGTTTACCTAACAGTCATGACCAGATGTATTCTGAGGTGAGTTGACTGAATCGTTAAGACTAACGACTCCGCACTGTCCGTGCAGGATGGGAAGCTCATGCTTACGGGAGATACGACCACCTCTTGTATCTTCCATAACGGCTCGTGGGCGTGCATTGGCCCAGGTGGGCATCCATGAGTGAGGAAAGCTGTCTCTGCTCTACGTACAATGATGCCTTTCGCTATGCAATTGATTGACAAAGGATTTGAAGCTTGGGATTTGTATTTCCTAATCCTCCAGACCGTGGCACGAGGAAGTGGCCCCTGCCATCCCTTGCCGTGGGTTCCGGGTTTCCACGTTTCATGCATTTTGTGCTCAAATGACAAAGTGCTGGTTGCTGGGCTAGTAACCTGGGTGGGATAGAATTATAGCACACGCCTTACGCTCAGCTAAACATATTCTTGAAAGTACCTGTATAAATGCATTTATTTGCGTCGTTTGGTTGATAAGTTTTCTATGTTTCAGCAGTTCGGCAGTAACGTGCAATTACTCTGAGGATTTAGTGGGCTGCTGAAACGGTTACAAACTGGTGCCCCGTGGTGGAACTGAACTGGTAACAGAGAAGGCCCCATAGTGGATGGCAGCTGGCATCCTTCATCACGGACAAAATAGGCCGTGGTTCCTCATTCTGGAGGGAGAAGATTACTTTAAAAAAAATTAAAATTATTAACTTAAAAATCATAAAATTAAGAAAAAAATAGAGCTGAGTGGAGGTGCATTCCAGTGGAACGGACTAACAATACCTGGAAGCATTCTGCAGAGCATCAAATACAAGGGCACTTTATTTTTTAGTTTGGGAATACTTGTGTGATCAGAGCTGTGTGACGAAGAGCTTTAACTTTTGCAGGTGGCTGTTTAGCAAAGTGTATTTGCTGGAATATCTGTCCTTCACAGCAAAAAGCTCTTTTGTACCTTGTAAGCCCATGTGGCCTGACAGAAGTAGTTTTGTGTCGATGCTGAGTGATTGCCTGCTTTCTGGGTCATTCATGTTAACATTTTGATTATAGTGGTGAGTTACAGGGGATGAGCTGCCGAGACTGTGATGGTATGCTGGAATGTACCAAGTCAGATAAAGAAAAACAGCATTTGTCTAACTGCGAAGCTGTGAGACAAAGTGAATCACATAACCAGATAATCTTTAAAGCAAACTCTCTACTCTCTGTTCTGGTGGTGTTGTCAGTCGATGGCCTAATCTTGGTGTCCTTCAGAGTTTGCTGTGGTTTGTAGCAGCTGTGGTCCGGGGAATTCTGTATGAAATACTAGGGTGGGCTCAGTGATGATAAGGTATGAACCCTTAGGAGAGCTCAGTTTCCCCAATAATTCTGTCATGTATTGGGAAAATACACTTGATCCTGGACGGCACACAAATGGAAATTGTGAGGAAGAGAGAGGGATGTAATCCTGCATGGCTGAAAGCTCTTTGCATTATAGCCAGCTCTGTTCTGCCACTTAACCACCACCAGGAGACAAAAGACAAGAGTAAGTACTCTGCTGTTAAGCCTAAGTGTTATGCCTTGATTCTTTGCTGCCAAAAGCACTTCAGACTAAGTGCACAGCTATACATTAGGCTCAAGCCTGCCACTCGATTTGGAATTTTTACACCTCGGTGTATTTGTATGCTGACTCTGTATCTGTGCTGGACGACAGTAGTTGCTGCTCGTTGTTGGACAGTGTACAGAGCTGCATGATCTGCCTCTAAATACAGTTAATTCAGTGTTCCTTTAAAAAGCAACAACAACAAGTAAAACCCCAGACCTATCTTTGGCTTTCAGTGAATTGTATAAAGCCTGAAATAAATCTTCTAGCAGTCACACAGGGCAAACTCACCTTCCTTGAACTTGATTTTTAAGACTTATCTACCTCAGGGATCTCTTGCTCATTCCCTGCCCCTTCTATGCATAGAAGTTTCATTGATCTCAACGGGATTTCTGTGCACTAGGCACCGTCAAGATATACAGCAGAGACCTGTGGTGCAGATAAGAGATGCACAACACCGATTGGAAAGAAAATATGCATCAGGAGATTGCCCACCGCGAACAGGTAGTTAGCTTTTTACATGGAGAGTGGCACTGAACTGAATTTATGTACGGTGTAATTTATGTTTCATACCATTTTGGAGCTTCATTCATCTGTACCTCTGCGAATGCTCTAGGTCCCCCTCCGCTGCCTTCAGGTGTAGGCTCCCTGTTTAACATTTGCTGAGATAGGTATCTGTGGCTATGAAGCATACATGTATGTAGTACAGTGTATAAAAATCTATGTGGAAGAGGAAAGAGGCATTCTGTATGTGTGTTAATAGTTATGAGAAGTATTTCTTTGGGGGGGGGCGGGGGGGACGACACACTATATTCTGAAAGTACTATCAGGTGCTGGATTGCCCTGCAGCTACTGTGTAATCTTGCGTTTTCCCAATAGTGCTGTGTGGAAGCTTGGAGGATGCGCTTTGCAGCAGTGCAAGTACGGAGGCATTATTATAAGCATAAAGAAAGAAGAAGAAGGCTGCCTAGTTTGTAAACTGGAGAAGAATAAATGGCACTCTGCTCTTATTTCATAGTTCCTCTCTTAGCCTGCAATGCTGAAAGTGTTTTGACCTGATTGTTTTACCTTGGGCGGGGGTCAAATTTAGGGGAGAAGCCATTCTCCTTCCGTTGTCCTTGTCCGTGTACATAAAATGTTAATAAAGCAAGGTCAGAGGAGCTGTTAGGGATCTCTTCCTTGTGTTGGTGTTAGTCTCCCACTCTTCTCTCATATAGACTTTAGCTCTCATTAGGCTCTTTTTTTAATTTAAATTGTTTTTATCTCATGTTGCCAACAAATCAATCAGAGGAGCCATCCCTATGAATACGAAACATCCATGGAGACCAACATTGATTTCTCCTCAGCTGCTTCTTATTATAAAGTTCCCTAGTGTGAGGAAGACGCTAAATAGAAGCTAATAGACATTACATCTCACATGCATTTTCACATTCTGACAAATATAGTTTGGGGATTTTTTTTTTTTTTCATTAAGAATTTAGCTGTTCTTTCTTGAAAGAGGTTAAAAATACATTTCTCCGATTCTCTTTTCCAGTGCTGGAGAGTAGAAACTTGCACAGGTATTGGGAGTCATTATTCACCCTGATCGACAGAGTGTGGTTGCCTTCCAATGATCACTTGCATCGTAGAAATATTTATATTTCCTGCTGCGTTAATTGGTGTTGCTAGTAAAGTCTGGAAGACAGGTATTTCTCAGCTACCAAGAAGTGGCTTGCTAGCCAGCCTGATTAGTAAAGAGAGTGAAAGCCAGCCAAATTATTTTAATAGGATTTTTAGCTTTTCCAGAAAAAAAAAAAAAATTGCAGGAACAAAAATAGACCACTTAGAAACCTGCCACTTTTTCCTATTAACACCTTGCTGTCTGGTGTGCATAAATTTGTGAACTGCCATGAGATCAATGGCCAGTGTTGTGAAAGGCAGCTGCACAAAGGCAAGGCAACCCAGGATAAGATAAGTAGACTGGAGGTTCCCTTGAACCCAGCAAAGGTGGACAAGTCCTCTCCTTGTAAAAAAGCATCCCAAGTCAAACTTCAACAAAGCCAGCTTCCCCCTTTCCCCGAGGAGCACTCCTTGGGTGGGTGTTCTGCATACAGTGGTTATTACCAGTGGATGTAGTGGTTAAGCGTCTCCTTCCACTCCCACAGTTACACTTTGCCCTCGCCTCGTCTGACAGCTCCAGAGTTCCCCATCATGACAGCAGTGTCCCGTGCTGCTGCCTCTCCCTAGTTCAAATTTTATGGAAATAGGAAAAAAAAAAACCACCTGTTCTCTATGGAGAAGAGCTGTTGGCTCTAAACCTTTGCCCACTGCAACTGAAATTCTTGCTGCAACTTCCTCTTCAGCACCTCCTTTAATTCAGAGGAGGGTCAGAGTAGGCTTGTGAATGCATCAGGAGTAGGCGGAGAAGACAGCTTTCAAACAGGTCTCTTCACTTTTGTTCCTCTCTCAGCTGTTATGCTGAAGGTAATTGGTTGCCTTGGTCCGACGCCAGGATCAGGCCTGCTGGGTCTAAAAATCTGTTTGGAAGTTTTAAAAGGTTTTTTTAATTTTCTTTTTTCATCCCACCTTAACGCTATCAAGTGGCTACTTGTCTAAACAGACTGTATGTAGACTGTTGGCTTCTTTTAATCCCTGTGTATGTTGGTTTGCCATGATTAAGTCCACCTAAGCATTTTTCAGATGCCTACAGCTTTGGAATTTAAACGTAAATTGCTTCTAGGAGAAACAAATCAAGCTTGCATTGCAGACCTACCAGAAGTACATTAATATATATTAACCTGAAAGTTCTTGGTGGAATAAATTGAGAGCTTCAGCAGTGCTTCTTTCAGCAGTGCCACCATATCCAGAGACATTTAAATTCATTTTGATTTTAAATTGAGTTTCTTTCCAAATTCCAGGCCAGGCCAGCAGTCATCTCTATTTCTCAGCATTTTTAATGAAAGCATCTGCTGTGCTGGACTGATGCGATAGAAGAATAAGTGAGTGGCAAAGAAAAGTGAGGATTGACTATTCTGAAGAAGATAAGAACTGGGCCCAGGATGTGGATCAAATATGAATATCTTCTGTAGGTAGAGAAAATTGGGCGATGGTGATTTCTGTTGTTATTTTTGTCTTTCAGCTGTCCATATGATGAGGATAGTTTCCACAGACAAGTCAAAAAGAGAGGGACACTGGAGTCTTAATCAAACTCTTTATAATTAGATTCCCTTTTTTGTTTTGCACAACAAAAAAGGCTGAAAGGAATCCTTCACCCTGAACTCTCATTCACATTTGTCCATCACTGTGTCGGAAATAAGACCTGTTAAGCTAAAGGGTGAATTAATCTAACGGTAACATAACCCAAATGAAGAAGAGAATGTCCTTGTGCATAAGCAGCTTCGCTTGATCTTAAAGACAGCTGATACACATAGATACATACTCTCTCACTCACACACAGATGCACCCATGTACACCCAAACACATACGTTTAATGTATAAGATCAAGGTTCATTTTCCTTTTGACTTTGGAAAATGAATTCTGTTTATAGTAGGGCCACTTGACGTAATACTGGCAGCATAAGGTGCCCTTTGCATTGATATAAATCAATGACACCAATTCCTGCCGTGTCATCAGCAAGCAGCCAACAAACTCAGATTTTCTTAATCAGAATCACTAACTTCCATATGTAAAGCGCCATTGCCTACTTTCTTAGCTGACTTTATGATTTAACTGTCCTTTTTTTCTTTTCTACCTATTTTTAACATGATCAGTATATTGTATTAAGTATATTGATGTCTTTATAGTGTTGTCAGCCAGAAAGATTAGAGAAGCTCAAATCTCACTCCGTTTTGGTAAGCACCTCTATGAGTAGCAGTTCTAAGAAACAGGCGTTTTCAGTTCATGTTCCATCTTGTCCTAAAGTTGGTTATATGTCCCAAATCACAAATCTGCTTTTTACTCTCTTGATTGATTATAGAGGAATCTCAGGAGGACCAGCTCGCATGTAGAGGTCTGTAATGCCTATATTGGTTTTAAGGTGAAACAAATCCTCCACAAAAGCAGAAGTTCAGTACCATGAGGGGATCTTGCTTAGTAACCATAGAGCTGATGTCAAAGGGCATCTTCATTCTTGGTGTGGTTCCACCATTTGCTCCGTGTATGCTTAGTTCCTTCTACTGCGTTTTCCCTGCCCCTGGAGAAGGGACACCTACCCCAAGCAGGGTTTTCAGCCAGCGAGTGTGTATATAACCTTTATAGGAAACCTGATATTACCAGGTGCAAAATATAATAGTTGTCCCTAGTGAAACCTACTTAGTTTGTTTTGTTTCGGCAGACTCTGGCAGAAGCAGGAAGCCATCATCTCTGTAGCATTAGGTGTTGCTTAGAGAAATCATCCTGGGAAGCCTCCCCCATGCACTCTGCTTTGTAGAAAATGAACTCTTTGACTGTACCTACAGTAAGTATTGGGCCAGTGATCTAAACCTGTTTCTCTTCAACAAAAATGTGGTTCTGATTGCACAGAGCAAGGGGAAGAGCAGCATTGGTTTTACCAGGTCTCTTAAAAAGCGGTTTGGAAAGGTGCTACCCTGTCAGTGAGAGAGACAAGTAACTTGTTCGATGTTAAGGCTAAATGCTGGATGCAGTAGAAAACGAGAAATTACTTGAACTGCGGGTGGCACGGCACAATCTTTTATTATGGACTTAGCTGTAATGACTCTCTCTTACAGTTCATTTTGGCAGCCAGATGAGACTCCTCCGCCTCCTCCCTCAGAAGGCCAGTGTGCAGATGAGCACGCTGAGCATAGTCTAGTATCACAAGTTATAATAAAATATGCGATAACACAGCATGCTTGGCTTGAGGTTGGTAGTTTTTCAGCAATAAACATTATTTACTTTGTGCAGTGAACACAAAAACCTTGGACCGAGTTGTAATGTAACAATACAGTTGATTCACCAGATGTCGTACTGTAAGTAGTGCTTGTTACCAGTATCAGGTCAATAAATACTGGGTTAGCACACTTAGAGAAGGTGGAGTATCCAGGGTTGTTATTACATAGGCAAGTTTTCTTTTATTTAAGTAGAGAACCAAAGAAGTATTTAGCGACATGGCTTAAAATGCAAAAGGCAAGAGAGCAGGTAACTATCAGGCTCATTTTTAAAGAAAGTAATTTTTGAACGACTTACAGATAAAGCATAATGTTTATGGGTGTGAGAGAAATCTGGATCTAGCCCAGCCTCATCGTTCTCTCACTCTTCCCAAATGTATGCTACAAGCAGAAATAAACACGTAGGTAGAATTTGTTGGTATTAATATCTTCACAAATGTAGCAATCCTGCTGCAGTGTGGTAAGATGTGTCAATTTAGAGGAGTTAACAAAAAAAGAGCGAGAAATGTTTATATGGAATATGTGCTATTTTCAATTCATTTATGTGCAAATGTGCTATTCAAAGGCTGTATGCATTTCTCATTATATTGTCTCCCTAATTTAGATTGCGTACTCTTTGTGGCATAGATATTATCTTGGTATTTTCCAAGGCAGTACGCACGCACTGCTACCACCACTTCTGCTTCTAGTAATAATTGAATAATCGCCTACTAAGTCTTTTCTGATTTCTGTGGTTCTTACTATACAGATGTGAGACAATTAGTAGTTGACTGTTGAATCATTCTGAATGTTGGTGGTGTTAGGATATACAGACGTGGGATTTAAGTTCTTGAATGTGCATGCAATACTTTGCTTTTGTTGTTTCCAGAGAAACATGGGAAATGGCGGACAGTTCTCTGTTCAAGTTTAATGTTAGAGTTAGTTCCACAGTGCCACAAAATGGAAACACCATTCCGTGAAATGTTTCATAACATAAGACTTTTGTTTCATACAGTGGGCTAAAACACAATTTCAGTGTTTTCATATCCAAGAAACTCTAAAAAAAAATAAATCTGTCAGATAAGTAAACATGAAATGTTTTAATGAAAACACTGAGAATAGCTAAAAGAAATACCTCAGGTGAAAATATGGAGAAAAAGGACTCGCAAAGAAAGTGTCAACAACAGCAATGCTGAACTTCAGCTTCTTTGATCTAATTTTCATTTTGTCACTCAAAGCAGGAGAAGTTGGAGTCAAAGTTAGATGTCTCTAGACAAGGGCACACGTTACAGAACTCAGAAAGAGTTGACAATCTCTAAAAGAAATGCTCATTTTTTTCCCATTTAAAATAGAGAAGGAAAGTTTTAAGTTGAAATAACAAAGAAAACTGAGAACAAGGACAGAAAATTTGAAAACAAATGGAAAACTTGGACCCAGACAAAAGTGCAGTAATTTATTTTATTCCCAAGTTTTTATTTTTCTGTCCAAAGTGATGTGATTTCATAGCATTTCTCTCCTGAATGAAAATTGCAAAAAGTTCCTGCATTATGACCAAGCAGTGAAAACACAGATACTACTTTCTTTTGGGCTGTAACACCTTTTTCTTGGTCCAGCTCTACTGTAAAATGTGCAGCCTTTTTGTTTTTCTGTGTTGTATGTAGCTGGAATGCAGAAGCATCTGTAAGTCCTCATCACAGTTCTCCCGGTCTATCTTTAAAACTCTATTTGCGATTACACTACCAGAAAATTGACATGAGTTATATTATTTGTGCATAAAGCACAGTGCCAGATATTGTCTTATGTTTCTGTTGTTTCTTGTTTCATACTTCAGTAGTAAACGCTTTGTTCGTTGCTTGGAGGGAACCTTATACAATAGACTCCCTTGTGTTCCAGTAATTCGAACCCATAATAATGGTGAGGGTGATGATAGGATGTTCAGCCCAGGATGCCGGAGTATTATAGGAATAAAATGGTCCATTTGTGCCTTTAGAGGTTGGTTTGTTTGTTTTTCTTTGCATTATTCTGTAAGTGGAATGATAGAGTTATTGAAACATGAAGCTGTTTTTAGTCAAGATTTTTACTTTCGATTTATTGAGTGCCGTTAGACTCAAGTCAACTAATTAGGTAGTCAAGAAAATAGTGTAATGGAAAATAAGATGTCACCAAATATGGAGTCATTGAGTGCAGTAAGGAAAACTGGGCTGGTAGGAAATTGGATCAGAAGGAGATTACCAAGTGAGAGCTGATACCGCAGGGTTGTCAGGATAAAGGATCATTTTGTTAACTTGCTGTGTGATAAAGTGATGAAGAGTCCAGAATTTTCCAATGCCCCCCTCAGGAGAACTGGAAGAAGAAGCCAGCAGAGAATAATTAACTGAATATTTTAATTTTGGGGTTTATGCTTTGAGTTTTGTAAAACATAGGTGTTTTCATGGTACTTCAAAAATGGGAACTCTCATTGTATCAAGCTCTGCATATATGTTCTGGCTGTATCTAAAAGTATGGACATTTTGGAGAGCATGTGCTTCAGGAATGAGACCAGTGCTGGTAAATACCGTAAGCTGTGTTCTTCATTCCTTGCTTCTTCTCAGTCCTGCATTTGCGTCCTTACTAAACAAGGACGAAAAAAATGAAATGGCAGCTATTTGAGATGAGGAATAGTGAAACTGTTGTTCAAGTTACCTTACACACACTTTATTTTTAAAATACAAATTGTAAGAGGAGTAGCAGATGTCATTATGTAAATTCATTCTTCTAACGGTGATTTCAACCAAGTAAAGAAAATATAGTCAGAATTGTGCTTGGTAGATTTGCATAATTGCACGTCTGAAAGACTTAAGTGGTAATAACCAGTGTTAAATTACTCTGTAATATGATTTTTTTTAATTCAAACTAAAGTTTCAACAAACGGTAATTGAAGGGAATTAACTGGGCATGACTATTAAAAACAAACACCACCCATTGTCAATTTGATCTTAAAACTGAAATAGTACGATTTTCCTTGTTCAGCTTTGCTGGTTTCTCGCTTGTCAACCTTGCTTATTTAGTTCCTGGGGCCAATGTTCGCATGTTTCTATTGATCTCCAGAAAAGCCACGTAAACTCTGATATGAAGATCTGATGAGATCCAGCTTGCAGAAAATAATTTTGGCCACGTGTTGTGATGGGATTGGAAATGAAGATTGCATGGTAGTGATTTTACAGCATGGTGGCTATTAGCAAACAGAATAAAACCGTGGGACTCCCTCGTATACATTGAGTGGGAGCACTTTGCATCATATGGTAGTCCTGTACATCTGAACATATATTTTATTCAGTATGCTTCCTTAATTTTGAAGTGACCGGAAAGATTGCAGAAAAGCAGAAGATAGGCCTAGAGGAAGTAACCGTGCGTGGTGTCACCATGCCTGAATCATCTGTCAGACGTCTGGCACAGTAAATTGGAACACCTTCCCCTGGGGCGGACCCTGTGTCGGTTTTCGCTTTTTGTTTATTAGAATAACGCAAGAGAGGACAAATACCGAGAATGTTTCTACTGGTGGGTCATTGAGATCTGTGTCATGAGAGTCCATTCATATAAATGAATGCAGTCGGCTGCAAATGGTAGTGTTCAGACGGGTCAGAAACCATAGCGATTGCATTACGTACGGAGAGGCCTGATGGACAAATAAATCTCCTGCAAGTCATATGCTACAAAGGTAGCAGATGTTGGGTTTGGAAATGAGAGGACCAAGAGGCAAAATATTAATAGTGGAAAAAAACACTGGATAATTTTTTAAGTTACTTGAAAAGCACATTAGCGGCATGATTTTCTTTTCTTTCTCAAAAATTTTTCATGCAAAATCTTTAGTTTTCTTTCTAACGGGAGTTTTCTTTTTCTGAGTATAGCTTGCGTCAGCGTAGTATAGTCCACACAGACAGTAGAGTAGGAGAACTGCCATCCCAGCATGTGGCAAAAAATTGGTTTCTGAGAGCTGGATCCCTTCAGACCCTCAGATTACAAAGGCAGGAGTTGTGTGAGTGCATGCAAAAGGAGGGGAATTATTGCCTGTCCTTTTACCTGCATTTATTATTTTTAAAAGATAGTGAGCCGCTAAAGGTAAAGCAGAAGATGGCAAAAGTTTTAGAACAAAAAATGCCGTGTTGAGATGGGTGCTCTGCATGGTTCTAAGTAATTATTCCAATCACGTAGCGTAGGTTATGTATTTATGAAATATCCCGGGCAGACATACCAATTGAGTTAAACCCATTAACAATGAATGTTGCAAGAATCCCTACAGCTTCCCATCACTCAATATCAGGCATTAAGATTGAATATAGGCATCAACATAGAAGATTACAGTCTCTGTAGAACCGACACCAGAGAACGGAGACAGGCAAGTCATCATCGGGCACAGATTTCTTCTGCTCAGAATAATTGCCTATTTGCTCTGCATTCCAGCTCTATTCCTTGGGCTTAGATCTCCTGCACATCTAGTTAGAACTTGCAGAATTAATATCAGGTTTCCTGTCACCTCACTCATTACTTTTGTCAGGGGAATTCAAGGAGGAAAGTCAAAAACATGTTTTTTAGAAGCTATTTCTTAAGGACTTCTCTTTTTTCTTTCTTGTTTAAATAGAAACCTGTCTGTTAGCATGTCAGGTTATTTCTTTAGGCTACACTGGAAAGGACAACTGAATAAATTGCAATTTTACAATACAGGTATTGTTGCTTGAAGATCATTATTGCGTTATCCTTTCTACCCACAGCCACACCTTCAAAAAAAAAAGCCTTTAGGACGGAAAAAGCAGGTTGAATAGTAGATTGGATGTGTTCTCTTTAGACTTCTCTTTCAGAAGACTTCTTCTGTTCCGAGTCTTAGAGCATGGGAGCAATGCTTTGAGTAATGTAGCAATACAAAAACATGCTTAATTTGTGTAATGTATTGGTAGGAAATCTCGGTGGGCCTTTGTGTAAAGAATGATGATATACAGATGGCATATTAAGAATCTTCACTGGAAAAAAACTTTATGTCTCGCTCCTAGTCCTGTAGGCTTCTGTCAAAGAAAAAAAAACAACCAAGGGCAACGACCCTGTAAACTTTTAAGTAGTTTTCTTTAGAAAACTGATGTACATTGTCATGCATTTATGAATGGAGCGGTGGGTGGACATGGAGGGCCATAAGACCAATAATCACATGGTCCCACTGACTTCAACAGATCTATACTGGCTGAGGAAGACCAAAAAAAGCAGTTGAATTCTTCATGCAGAGGAAATTTGAGTAAATGAATACAATCATGAAAATATGTCCCTCATGTTCTAGCCAGTATTTCCTCTTTCTGTGTTACACAAATGTAAAAGATGTCATTTTTATTTCTTAATGATTATCTCCATCATCTACCTAATTGTTAATTGGTTAATAAATCCTTGCAATAGAGTAACAATGTCAACCAGTATTTGGCAGAAAAATATATGTATTCTTATGCTGAACTGTCTTCTTTTGTCCTCACTCAACTGTTTTCATGTGGCAGATTTTTTTTAAAGGTTCAGATACACAAAATAATTATTAGTTTCCAACATAATTTTGGAACCATCTTGAAGACAGTGTGTGTGTGAAGCAGTTCAACATGAAAGAGAAAAGTTAAAAATACGGGTTGATTTCGCTTCCCTGCTATCATTGATCTTGGCTTTGTTGTTGTTTTAAAATATCATTCTGTACATTATTAAAGTGAGGGAGCTTCAGATCACGAAAAAATTTTCTGGAAAATAGATTTTATATCAGAATTGAAAATGAAATGAAAAGTAATTAGAAAAGAAATTAGGTTAAAAGGCCGGAAAACCCATTAGAAACTGTATGTTTATGTATTATCTAGCAAATCAAATGTCAGGGGAAGACATTTGTGAAATAATTATCAATCATTTAAAACAAAAAGGAAGCAAACAACGGAAGCTTACATTTTTATATTTCAGAGGCTAAAGCCGGGCTGCTAAATCCATCAATAAAGCAATTACACGACATTATTCCGATTTTAAAAGACGTTGAACAGTCACAGCTTCCATTGCGGTCGCACTGTCAGCAGCTTGGCTGGAAAACTTCACTCCTCAACCATCGTTGTCTGTTCAGAGGTAGCACATTGTTGTTGAAGTGAGGGGGTTCGTTTTCTGTTCAGAGGTAGCACATGGTTGTTGAAGTGAGGGGTTTCACTTCAGACACGGAGGAGAGACCGTTGCAATGGCGTTCACCAGAGTCGGCAGAGCCGTGGTATGCAAGCTGAACAATGTTGAGAGTAAATGTGGCATGAGACCTGGGGATGGACGTGGGCCTTGCCAACAGGAAACTTGACTTTACGAAAAAGAGTTTTAATTGCAAAGCAGCAAGGCGATAAATGCAGAGAAGAAAATGACTGTTCTCTTTTCCCTTCGAGTTTCTCTTGTGCAGGCATTCAGATTCGTGCATGCTACTCTCTAGGGCCTCAGTGTCTTGAACTGTCTCTTTACTTGTGCCTAAGACTGTTCAACATAGGGACCTGGTAGGAAAATTCCAGAGGTTTGTGCAGGTAGGTAAGTTTTGGATAATCAACTGTGCTTTGCTGTTCTTGAAATCAGGCTGCAAAACTTCTTGAAAGTAAACAGGGACAAGTCTATATTTAGCTAAATTAAATTTTATTAAGTACAGACTTATTTCTGTCTGTCTTTGCAATGGCATCATCTTTGGCTTTATATGAAGATGACAGGGACGTGAGCACAACCTGTTAGGTGACATTGCCCTCTAGGGATATAGGAGTGCAAGCTTGGAATAGCTAAATATTAACATAAATAATATAGGTTTGTTTGAAGCTTTAGATAACTGCACTTTGACTCTTCTGATGTTCTGTGTTTGGTAACTTTCCACAGATACCTGGTAACAGGCACATGTATAGATAAGTATATATGTTATGTGCAGAGACACAAACACGCACGGAGAAATGTATATATGTACACCTATAATGGCATCCAGTCCTTATTATCGTTACAAGCTCAATTTTCATGAGCACTGTAGACTGAACTCTTCAGGTGAAGCATTTTAGTGAGTTGATGGTGGTCTTGCAAACTTGGATCGGTGAAAGAGATCTTCCCTGAACTAGTGAAGTGGGAAATGAGGCCGAGAAAATAAGGCACCTAGGCAGAGCTCTTTGAGAAGAGTTATCTAGTGAATAAATGCTGCACAAGAACTCAGGAGATCTGTACTCGGTGCCTGTGTGACACCGGACAACTTGCATTATCCCTGTGCTGCAGCTCATCTCTTTGTGAAACAAAGAAAATCCTTCACTACCTACTGGGAGAATGAATTCATTAGTGCTTGTGAGGTGTTTGCAAATAAAGTCTGTGATAAGCACCATAAAACACCCGAACCTTATTAAATATACAAAAAGTGGCAGCAGAAGTTACCTTGAAGGAACATGGCATGACACAGCGTGAGAACTGCATAAGTATGCTCGTACCCTCATCCTGCAACACCCGTGCATGGTGCATAATGTAAATACGAATAGTTCAGTTAGTATGAGAAGACTCTCCTGCAATGGAATTATGAAGCAGGAACAAGAGATACGAGATTAAACCTCGAATAACTCTGTGTTCATTTTATATGCTATGTAAACACAGTAAAAACCGATAATAAAAGCAAGCTAATTTGGTCCAAGCTGACCATTTCAAATAACTATATTTTTCTTCTAATATTGTAAAGCAAGCTTCCTGGAGCAAATGTGCAACATTATTCTGGCTTGGCACAAAGGCAACCTAAAAGTAAGAGCTGTTGCCCAAATACGCTTTCATCTTTGCTTATCCAGCAGCAAAAGCAGCCTGGTGCAAACAGGCTGGGCTGAGCCCTGGGTCACTGTGATTCCATCCGATGTCACCTATGCTTGTATTTCTGCCCAGGAAATACGTTCTGTCCGGGCTAGTTAAAAACCCCATGCGCATACCATGTAGCCGACCAGTACATTTGCGGGGTATCTCATGAGACTTTGTGCCACTGAATGCACAATTTGATAGATGCACATTAATTATATGGCGCATGTCCTAGTGGTCCAGTTCTCTGGGCACCTCAGACAGAGCTGGAGACAAAGGAATGTTAGATTTTTCATCTCCTGCTCCACCAGCAAGTCTGTGCTGGCCTATTCAATAAACCGTCCTCCATCCTTGGCATGAAGTCTTAGCATCACTGGTTATCTTATCTCCACTATTAGAAGTTCATCCTTCTCCATGAGGAGCTGAGTTTTAGAGCCTGAGGCTCTGTCTTCCCCACTGGTAACAGCCCAAGAAGTGGAAGTGAACTGTACTGCATAGGAGTAACAAATGTGGTTTAGTGGCAGCATTTTTAACCATTTGGTGTAGCTCCTTTTAAGATCAGCAGTCAGCTAGAATCCTGATGCTGAATAAAATCTCGGTTTCTGTTATTCCTCTCCTCAACACTGCTATTAAAAGTATAAATAAACCACTTTCTGCCATGGTTTAGAGTTACAATTAAGTCTTATAAGGCAGTACAGTGTTCTCCTGTTGTGTTAATCCTGTAGCATTAGTACCGACATCAGCGTGTTGTGGTTCGTTATCTGGAGATTTTATTTGTGTGCAGATCCCAGCTGAAGTATTTGGAGAACATTTGAAAATGTGGGTAGTATTCATGCTTTTGTTACTCAGTCTTTACCTTACCTTTCATTCAAACTTCATTGTTCCTCTCCTGACCATCCTCAGGACTGTGGGATTTTTCTTCCATCTCTGGATCTGTACCAGAAAACCGTTCTAGAAAAGGTTTTCTCCCTCTCACAGTTTGTCTCTTTGTATCTCACCGGGTTGCAAAGTTCAGTACTGAGCTGGCCGCCTCATGGCAGGAGAAAGCCATGAGGTTTCTGCTAGGCCTGCCACATTCCTCAAAGTAGAAAAGTTGTTGCCCTTTAATTCTTACTCTACTCGTCTTCAAGTTTTATTAGTAACGTGGAGTAGACTTTGTTCTCTGTCTCCAGGGAAATACTACATTGTAAGCAATAAAGCTGGCAAAAAGGGAACGGAAAAAAAAAAAGGAAGGAAACTGAGAGCCAGATTAGCATCTCTGTTAACAGCAGAGTGAAAAATACGATCACGTTTGCAATGGACTCTTATTAAGCTGGTGGAAATTGCAACCCAGAGGTCATACACTTAGTCACCGGCAGCAGAATGTTGTCACTCCCTGCTGGCTGATTCATGAAATCATTTGCTGTGAAGAAAATTGCTGCTTCACATCAGCTGGAGACAGCTTTTGTCAGGCCAGCCTCTGGTACTGCTGTTTGTTTGCTTGTCATCGCGCTTTGAAGAGAGTTGCGCGCAGACTCATCGTGCCAGCGTGGCTGCGTCCCCAGGCCTGTAAACCAAGGAAGGATCCCACGCAAATGGGGAGAAAACCTTAAAGACTGGTTGGATTTTGGTGTCAGAGCCTGTTACTGTTTCTCATAATGTAATTTATGTGGAAGAGAGGTCCTTGCTTTTTCATCCTTCATGTAGTCATCTCCAGTTTTATTTCCCATGGCGCATAAGCGTTGGATCATCTACAGAGTTTTGAGATAAGCTTTTAAACCGACTTTGGTAAGGGAGCTTTGGTATTTTTGTGTAGAGGAGGCTCTACAGTCTCCTCAGTTTCATTCGTGTTTTGGTGCCATACAATTAATCTGAGACCGCCCGCAGTCTTAGTGGGTTCTTCATAGTGCAACAGAACAGGTCTTCAGTCTCTGTTTTCAGTTAAAACCACATTTTTTATAAACTTCTGTTGTTCTGTTTCTGTAGGCAGTGACATTTAGCCCATCCATTTGCTTTTTCAGTTACAAGGTTTTCTTGCTGCAGTCTTTGTGCTTGTGACGGCCCCTGTCGTTGTCCAGAAATGGAGAAGGACCTGAGTTGCATTTGCTCTTGTGTGAAGCTAGAACGTTTTCAAGGGCGATTCAGAAGCGTTCCTCTCCCTTCTCTTCCTGTTTTTCCTTTCATTTTCCTAAGGTGTTTTTCTTTGCCTGTTTCTGTACCTTTTTTTTTTCTTTTTCGCCTATTCTTCCTTCTTGTGCTTGGCTTGGTCCTGGTTTTATTATTCCAATATTTTTAACTGAAAAAGTAGAGGACTGATTTTTACTTAGCGTTGAAATCATATTCCTTTTGTAATTTTTGGACTCATGGCAAAAGCAGGATCTAGCATGACCTTCATACAACCTCTGAGACATGTATTAGGCAGAGTTAAAGAAGATTAGGCTATCACTCAGTCTCTAAAATGTAAGTTTGCTTCCTTGTCTACCCTCAGCTGAGAGCTCTGCGACTGAAAATTTCAGAAGGGTTTTGTGTTATCTATTTAATATTCTACAAAATCGTCTCAGATGGTAATAAAGGATTTTTAAGCTGCAAGGGTTAGAATTTTCCTTATGTCATAGCACATTAGATTTAGTGTTGGTATCATCAACACATTTTGAAAAGAGCTTAGAAGTATGAGTAAGATCTTCCATTGTCCTGGGAAAAGATTATAATTTCACTTTTTTGTCTTTCCCTTGGATAAAGGATCATCATACATAGGTGATTTAGTGGAAAATTCCCAGTGAAACCATTGTGCAGTTTTCTGTCATGGAAATCACAGGTACAATTGTGCCTTGAAGGCAGAGACTTCCTTTAGGCTGGTGCAAAGCCTCCATGTCCTGGCAGGAGCCCCAGGTGGTGGTACGCTTCAGGGGCTTGCTGCCTTCTTGCTTTCCAAAGAAATGAGAGCCACTGAACAATTTTTTTTTTTTTCTAAGACCCTTTCTTCCTTTCCTGGCACATACGTGCCAGTGCCGCATTTGCCACCTACCTACAGGCGCTTGGTGAGGGGAGCAGTGACGTTCAGTTCAGTAGCACCCCGAAAAGCCTGTCTTGCAGACTCAGGGCTTGGAAGTTGCCACGAGGAGCGGCTGATGGACCGAATTGGAGCTGCGAGGGATTTTGGTGTGTCCCATGGGTGCTGCGTAGTCAGCGGTCTGTGTTCTGAGCTGCTGCTCGCCCCTTCTGCTGGGGAGAAAAAGGGAAGGGGTGTCAGCGTCCTTACTTGCACGTTGTTTCCAAAGTATTCCCTCCCTCCCTTTGGGCCTGTTTACAGGAGAGGATGGTAGAGCATGCGGTGAGGTTTTGTGGTACGCAGTAATTATCCTGTCCAAGGTGTTTAGCGTGATTTGGATATTCTCTACCACAGTGAAATGAACTCCTGCCTTTAAGAATCAGTCAATCACCTTCTTGTAAATGCTCTCTGCAGGGCATGTAACCTATGCCCTGCCACGGTTCTGACAGAGTCAGGGTCAAATCCACTTTTTAAAGGTGTTCCTACATTTAAGTGAGGAAGCTGGCGATGCTATGTGTTTGCTTCTAGCAAACTCGCTCATTTTAGGGCGTACGCATTATGTCTTTTGGTGAATGCAGACAAATAAAATGAAAGAAGGGCAATAACAATAAAAAGAATTTTCCCTTCAGCTTTTCCTTCATTCTCACAGTAGTGGCAAAATTATATTGCTCAGCTATGTTTTAGATTGTAAGTGGTTGGAGTTTTTGCTACTGCACCCAGTAGTCGTCGTCGGAATGTGTGTTAATTAGAACTGATTTAAATAAAAGGATTTTCATAGGCAGTCTCAGAAAAAAAAAAAATCTGAATATTTCTGAACATTTTTAAACTGTTGAACAGATTGATAGCTGTTTAAAACTTGGGTTTATTTTTTCATTTGCACAGGAATATTTCATGCATCCAGAGTAATCAGTGCTTTCAGGAATATGCTGTTTCAGCTCTGATATCAAGAAGGTCATGTTACTGCTTTGACCACACACAGGGCGTCTTTACCCAAACCAAATCTTTTTTCCTATTGTAAGAATTTTCTGCTGCTGCTCTTTAACAGGCTGTTTGTAGAGCTGCCAATATTAGCATTATATTTATGGCCACTTTTTAATTGCAGTGACCGTTTACAAAGACACAACAGATGTGTCTTTCCTCACAATCGGTAAACAAAATGTAGTATTGAAACATGTACGTTTGAATTACACGAGCTAGTGGTCACATCTGAAGCATTTTTTCCTCATGCAGTTGAAGACTAGGTTGCATAAGGTCTTCTGGACATTGATGGTATACATATGTTGGAGTGCAAGCAGCGAATGCCAGGACTCATCCTTAATTAGTCAAAAATACGTGTCTGTGTACAGCAATTATCATTATGCTGGTGGAAAGAAATCATTGTATTGACATAAGACATTTGGCCAGGTTTCCTTGTTTATATTGAAAACATATGTTTGAAACTAATTTTCTTTTCTCTCTTGTTAGTTCTAGCAATGTCACACAGACAAGGAGTGATATGATGGTAATGCTCTGGTTTGTCTAAATAAATACGACATAAAAAGTAATAAATAATTTGATAAAATGAAATTGAAAATAAATAAGTTCAATACTAATTAATAAAGAAACACTTAAACAGCTACAAGAAACAGCCTTGTATTAGCAGAGCCAAAATGAATTCTTTGTACCACATAAATTCCAGTCATTTTGTCTCTGGACTGTCAGCACAAGTAAGTTTTTCTTAGTGGGATAGTAGCAAAGTCACTGTGATCAATAATATTAGTTTATGAGAATAGTAAAAATAGATTTTATAGCAGAAGCACAGAGCTATTGTTTTGAGAAGCAGCTTCAGATAAAAGCTTTGCATTTGCTCTTTTCTCCTGAGACTACTAAAGAGAACACTAAAAAGTAAAATGGGTGACCACAGAAGCAAGTAGGGTCACCCATTACCAGGGATTCATTTTATTTCCATTAGAGGGAAACTAGAAAGCATCTCACACTATTTGTACCTGATTTTCCATTATAAATTACGGTACATGAGATCATTTAAAAATCGCTGAGCCTTTCAGATGAAGCAGACTCTGTTGCTGTTCCTTAATAATTGAACAGTAAGAAATACAAGATCTCCATTTTCCTCCTAACAAAATAACTTCTGAGATTATGGGAGAAGGCAAAAAAGGTGTATGAAGTACAGTCTTCCTAAAAGCTCATAGGGCAGTCTCAGAGGGGGATTTAAAGCATGGGTTTGGGTTCACGTTTAGAGGGGGAGGTTTTTTCAGTCGACTTCTGCCTGCGGATTGGAGTCCTGGGACCAGAGGCTCAGCTGGTGTAGGTTGGTAGAGGAGCGTTCAAGTGGTAGACCAGTAAATGCACTAAAGGCAGGGTGCTACTCATTTAGGAACATAACTCAGACCTGTCCTCTAGTTCACTGCTGCAACATAGGAACTTTCAGCTTTAACACTTACCTGGGATGAGTGGCCATGCCGTGAGACAGCAGAACCTCACTGTGTATGTTTTTGCTGAAAACTAGTTCCTGAGGACAGGCTAGTGGTTGTCTTGACTTTCTTTGCACATTGTTACTAATGTGAAGGGATTGAAGCTTGAAGACCCGATAAAACACTGGCACCTGGAATTTTGGAGTGGTGTCACTGAAAAAAAAAAGTGCTGGGAGAGAAAACGAGGTTTGTAAGAGAGACTCCAGCATAACTGCTGTTATATTTACTTCCAGTTCAAGTCAGAGGCTAGGACCCCATGCCACAATCCATTGAAGGTATTGAAAGTGTTCTCATCAACTTCACCGGATCTTGGGATCTTGGGTTGGATATTACTGACTTGATCCCTCCTAGTTCCTTATCACACATGGCAGAAGCATATGCCTGTATGGCAAGTCATGCTCTAGGAATTCACAGTGGAAAAATAGTAAGATGTTTTAAAATACTTTCAGGAATATTTTTTAAGTTTGACTTTTTTGGAGGAATCAGCTCCTGCCCAAACACGTCTAGTCTAACGAGCCACTGAAGCACTAAGCCAATGGCATAAAAATGGTAAAAGCAAACCCTTTTTTTTCTTTTTTCTTTTTTTTATTAAAATCATAGAAGTCAGAATCCCAGACAGTAATTAGCGTTTGCAAAATCTATACCAAAATATAAAAAATAAGTTTTTAGTTGTTCTCTGGAAACTGTTCACACTTGTCCACTCTTGTTGACCTGGAGAAACTCTTGATAGGGGACCATTGCATTACCGTATCTTTATTCTACTAGTTACTGGCATAGTTTCCAGAAGAGCTGTGTAGGCTCTTCTTTCTTCAGTGTCTTGCTTAGTTACTTTGGCATGAAAGAAATACAGGGAAGCTGTGGCACATCAGTTCCACACAAAAATTCTTCAAACATGGAAAGGTGAGTCGGTTTCTTAAGCATTCACTTTTTAGTGGTGCTGACTGGGCAAGTGTTCGCAAGTGTTTGATTATTTAACCAAAAAAAGCTGGTTTATATCTACTTGTGTCAATATTTATTTATTATCTCTCCCACAGATAATACGTGAAGTGCTTGCAATGACTTGTAACTAATACTTCTCTTCAAAATATGATACTGTCTCAATTTTTTGTATATGGCTTTTCCAGTGAGGCAGGAATCCAAGGGAGTCTATCAAAATGTTTTTTGGAGGAGGTATTAACCTAGGCAAATTCAATGTTTTGTAATTAAATTGGCACATTAAAACAATGTGCCCCAAATTTCAGTTGGTTATGGGTCCTGTCCAAAAGTCGTGGAAAACACCGCTCTAAGCATAGGTGCGTGAAACGATTTCTGCAAACTGATGCACATACTTAGTTGGTTTGGTTGTATGATAAAAGGACCTCCTCTTTTGCTGTAAAGGCTCTTGAAGAAAATTAAAAACTGCAGAATAAATCACTCCTCACTTCCTTTTCATCCAGTAGTTAAAGGTTGTGAAGGGCTGTCATAGCACTGGGCGCAAAGGATGAACTACAGCTGATATTTTTCAGCGTTGCACCGAGGACCTTCAATAGGGCAGAACTTTGCTGTATCATCAAATTTGAGGAAGCTGCTTTCTCTGGCAAGACTCAGGGGCCTGACTCTGCTCTTGCTTGCAGATACCTCAAATTTAGGTTTGGCTTCGGTTGAGTGGCTTTGGATTCCCTGAGAATCTCTCTCGAACTTCTGTGAGCTCTGATTTAGACCTTTCGTTTAAAATAAAGGCAGAATCCAATGTTAAAGTGCAGTGTATTATTTATGTAGTTATCAGTTAATAAAGTTAATGAATGAACTCCTTAATTCTGTTCTGGATTTGTTCCTCATCCATTCGTGCTCTCCAATGGAGACCAGCACTAGAGTTGGTTGAGAAATGGAGTTTATTGAAATAGAAACATACCATCGTATTACAGCATTTCAGCACTGTTTTAATACTGTATTTCGGCTTTGCTATTTTGATTGATTTTATTTAAGTTTCAATTCCATATTGAAGCATCTGTTTCTATACGTTATCTCCATAAAATAATGTATCGAGTTATAACAGTTTCACCTTATCAGCAACATTGGAGTGGAGCACTTTAATAGGCCTGAATCAGGCGCTCTCAACCTGCTCTTCTGTTGAAAATTTAAAAACTAAAATAGTTTTTTAAACAAAAGCAAACTGTAAAGTGAATGTTACAGTTTCTCACAGAAAGGAGACTCTACTTTCTGATCTGCTCTAACTAACCTTTACGGGGGCTTCTGCAATGATATGATTAAATATGACTTTTCTATGTAGTAGCTGGAGTGTTTGCATCGGTTGCAACAAGATCTGGACCACACTTCACGGTTGGCATGCTGTTTCTCCAACCTATGCATACAGTTAGCTGTTCTGCCCGCTCCAACTAATTTCTGTTTCACAGAACAGAAACACTAACTTTATGCTTGACACGCTAATTCTCCTCTGGGATTTATTTTCCTTTTCTAATATGTTCTTGCTCTTTAGAAATAATTATTATACAAAAAGATGAAAGGATTACTTCCCATTTCTTAAGACAAAGAGGTAAACTAGAGATAATTACTTAAGCTATAATACAGTTTATCAACAGTAAGTCACTTTTTTTTTTTTCTTGCTAGCCAAACAGATGTTTGCTTTTTAATTGTTGCTTTGGGGTACTTTTCTGTTATGTAAAGCTGATTCCCCATTTTCTATATTATATTGTGAAAGTGGTATGTTGTAGAAGCTAAAATGCAATGTTAACTCATTGTTTTGCTTTTATAATCAGCTGTACAAGTCCACTGAATATCATGTAGTTAAATTTAACTGTAAACCTGCTGGACAAATATGCTGTATATTGCTTGACCTGTGTAAAAGCACTGACTCTTGCAAAAACAGTGAGCAGCAAGGAATCGTTCGAACATGTAATAGTGTGCGTTCATTATACTTCTATGTACATATGTTAGGGTCTGTCCTGTGACATCGCATCCAGTGTCGTGGGCTTCTGGGACAAAATCTATTACTCTGTCCTTCAACAAGTCAAGCACTCCATGTGGAATGGGATGATGTGTTTATTTGCTTCATTACTTACGGTTTCCTTACTCAGCTAGCGCTTCGTCCTTACGTGTCCTTTTGTCCTTTTGTGTCATGTACCATCTTTTGTAACTCTTCATCTTCATTTTCCAAGAGCAGAAAAACTATGATTGTGTTTTCTAATCTTCCTTGAAGTCCGAGTTTTGTTTATTTATGACTTTGGGATGAATAAGTACTGCATAACAGGACTTTCCTAGAAGCCAGAGGACTCACTAGAGCAGAAGGTCGCTGTATGGATGGGGTCCTGAAACTCTTACAATTTTAAAGCTTACAATAGCAAAATCCATTTTGTAAATAAACTCTGCAGTTCTCTGAAGACCATAGTCTTACTGGGTACATCCATCTAAGCCTGGGTATGGAATCAGAACTTTAGCTTGCTCTGTCCTGCCCTGCTTCTAGAGCTTTTGTATCTCTCATGTCTCCCTCTGCAATACTCTATGAGTAAACAGGTCTGCTTACAGAGTGGCTTTGATGTTACTGAAGGATTGAGTTTTTCTTAAAAGACTGAAAATGATTGATTTGTGGCAGACAAAAGGGTTGGCTCTTGCATGGATGTTTCAATCAGATATTCTGTGTGATTTATACATGAAAATGTTACCAAGTTACTTAAAATTTGGAAGGGAGATAAGCAGAAAAATAGTTATCAAAGCTTGATCAGTTTGGATGCTTGGTGTGATTGTGAACTCAATTATTGCTCTGCTCCGTTTTTTATTGTGGAGGAGGATTTCCAAGGCTGAAAAATAAATTAATCCAACTTTCTCATAAAAACATACTTTGAGAAAGATCATTGACTGTGCACTGACCGTTCATTGATATGCCAATGACTTTCTCATCATTTTTCTTCACATTAACAAAATGAAGGTGTTTAAAGACCCACATGCGTGTTCACAATGCAGTTGTTGCTAGGCTGTCTACTGAGAATGCTACTTTCATTTTTGCACAAGATGAGATTAAACTCTTCCTGACATGCTGAAAAATATTCTGTCTTCAGAAATATTCATATTGAAAGCAGTTAAAATACACAAATATGTTCTTGTTACTACTTTTTTATATGTATAATTCTTGCTATTGCTGGACTGAATCGGAAGCTGTGGAGGACAAGCTTTTCTCAGTAACTCTTAAGATAGAAAAAGTTTCAGAGCACCTGAAATAATGAAAAAGATTCACTGAATGCAAATGACAGCTTTCATCTTCCTTTATGAAGCACATGCTCATGAATATATACATTTTTGCATATGTAGAAGCTCAAGTGTATCTGCCTTCCGATGAATGAAAGAATAAGGAAATTATGTATTCAGAACTAGTTAGAAGTTTGCTTTTTTTGTTGAAGTCTCCAATTTAATTGAAGTTGCTTTCCTGAGATGGAACATTTCTAAGAGCCTGCCAGATTCGAGAAGACGGCGCTGTTATCCCCATTTCCTTCCATCTAAGGGTTTTGTCCTATTTTAAATACCAGCGTTGCTTTTGGTGATATTAACAGTCTGTCCATCTAAAGTAGCGGAGCATGAGAAGCTGATCTCCTAAGAGAACTCCAACAATATCGACAGGCTTGATTGACACGTAACCCGTCTCCCTCTTTCACCTCTGCTGAACTCAGAGTAAATTCAGGGCCTGATTGAAGAGAGATAGGGCTTCAGCCATTGACTTCCATGGGAACAGAATTTGAAGACTAGCAACTACTGCCCTCTCCTAGAGCAGCCCTGAATATCTTGGCAAATGCTGTTTAGAAGCACTATCAATTTGATCCCACTTCCTTCTCAGGACTGAAAGCCAAGTTCAGGGCTATTTGTGTCTTATTAACTAGAGCAGGCTTTGGATGGGAACTACAGTAAGCATTTAAATCTCCTCCTTGAAAAATGAGTTATGGCTTAATGAACCTTGTTCAGGTTAAAGCTGTTATTTATTCTTGATATTTGTTTTTGTTACTGTCAGGTAGCAGTCAAAGAGCGAGCAGTGCCTGCTATCTTGAAGGCATGTTTATCAGGATGGAATAGCCTGAAATTTGTCTCAAGTGAATCAGTTCCCACTTTTCTGACAGGAAAATACCAACAGTAGATTTTCCAGATACACTTCAAAATACCACACATGCTCAAAACTTTGAGAATGTCAAGAACCATACAAAAAGATATACTTATCGTTCCAAAATATGAACATCTACAGATATCCAAATTACATTTTCTATTAAGTCAGGGGTGCAAAAGGTGAGAGAAGAGGCAGAGATGCAGGCATTTATTTTCAGTCAGTGTGTTCATACAGAGGAAAAGGAGAAAAGTAAAACTTCAGTCCTCAAGTTGAAGAGTGTCTGTCTGGAATGGAAGAGGGCAAAAGCAAAAAAAGCTTAAAAGATTCCCCTTTTTCCTTCCTCCCCTTCTGAAGTATTGGGGGGTAAAATTTCCCACTTCTGCTGCAGCCCTTTGATGTTATTTACATAATGTTGATGTTGTTCGAATAGTTCCTAAATATTTTCTTTTTGAATTGATAACCATAGTATCCAATTGTGATTGTTTTTCTTGTCTGAAGTAATTTTCTTATTTTTAAAGCATTGAGAATCATAGAATCATTATGGTTGGAAGAGACCTCAAAGATCATCAAGTCCAACCGTATACCTGATGCCACCCTGTCCACTAAACCATGTCTTGAAGTACCACATCTAAAATTTCATCTGACATTTCATAAGACCATTAAAAGCGATTTCTACTTCGAAATAGTTTTGCTGGTATAGTGGAATAGGACATGCTCTTTCCGGTATCTTCTGTTGTTATCTGTCTGATTAGTAAGAGCGATGGTATTAATGTCAAATATTCATGTGCGTCTGATCTTGCAAAGCCTAGAGAACCTTTCTTAAGAGGGATTTCAAGCGGGCTGAAGTAAACCAGAGATTTGAGTTCTTCTGTGTACTTAGAGCAACATGTTTGAACTCCTAAGACTCTGTTACACTCTGCCTTATGTCCTGAAAGAAGAGAGATTATGAAATTGATTTCTTTATATCTGAAGTTGGTTACCATAGTTGTTTCCGTGTGTAAACCATTAAGACCTACACCACTTCAGAGCTAAGAAGATAATTTTCTGTCCTGCTGGATGTAATATGCTACGTGCCTGTGTTTTTCAAAAAAAACCCAAACCACCAAACAACCCAAAACCATCTTATCTGGACTCTGTCTTCCTGTCAGAACATTTTCTTTGGGTTTTTTTGCTTATGTTAATGTTGATGGACACAGATCGACTTTTTCCCCAGGATTCCCCTCAGTTTACTGTAGAGGAATATAACCTCCTGTGCAGCAACTTGCCTGTGAAGGGCATGGTAACCGTTGTCCTTTTCCATCTTCTTCCCTACCTCCTGAAAAGGCTGTACAATGTTTTTTACATTTTTTCTAGATGGAGGCGAGCGGGTAAGTTGTTTGGCAGTTCTGTTTAATCTCAGTCAACTTGAGGAAGCCCCAAGTTAACAAATAAGAGGTTATCAGATGATAATGCTGGATATTGGGAATTCCAGAAATGGCAACAGCTTCCAATTTGTGGTTGGCTAATAGATAGAGAGGATATGTAGTAAACCATATGATTTCCCAGCTTGCTTGGCCACATCATAGTATCTGGGCTAATACCACATGTGTACATTAGTAGGTATCATGGCATGTGTAAATATCCAATGTGCAGATTGTTTTTACATGCTCCTCCTAATGGTCTCCTATGTTGCTTGATAGCTGTTCAGTGCTTAAACCAAAAAGCTTTTGAAGCTTCAGATGTGATGTTTAATAGGTCTTTCTCTAATGCTGCCTTAGCACCTGCTCCTCCCTCACAGTCACATCAAAGTGAATTGTAAGTAACCACTCTGAAATCACGCAGCACCGCACTGCGGAGTAAAACTGGTGAAAGTGCGGGGCAATCAGCCCTGTAAAATCTCTCCATCTGCAGAAAGAATCTCCATAGCCACCTGGATGCTTTTAAGCCTTCATCATTTTAAATTTAAAATGGTTGGCTGAGCATTGCTTCTACCAAAATCTGATACAATAATCGAAGTCAGAGGTGGGGAAGGACCTCTGGGGTCACACAGTTGAGCTTTCTGCCAATAATGGGTTGTTCCCCGCAGTTCAGTTTCTAGTGACCTTGGAAATTACTAACCTGGTAAAATGGTAATGAAAAAACAAAGCTGTTAAAGCTTCAGAAGTAGCCAAAGCGACGCCATCCCAATGAGAAATTGTGGTTTTGATGTGAGATTCTCTGTGTGAATTGTTCCTTGGTTGCAGTTTTCAAGTGATCGCAGTTTTAATCTACACTTTCTGACCCATTTTGAACTGGCTGTAACTAAGAGGTTGGGGGAGATGATCTTGTTTTAATATTATATGAACTTATCTCATCCTTTAACCAAATCGTACTTTTATTTACAAGTAAATAAGTCAGCAATTTGACTAACCCCTCTGCAACATTTCTTTCATGTCCCTGCGCTTTTATTCTTCCAACATTTCTGGCCTCCCAGAAGCAAGAAATGAGGAGGTTTTTTCTGTCAAAACTCCTAGTTAATTAACTAGAGCCTCTGCTTGTCATGCCTGGGAACCCAGAAATTCCTGAATGGTTCAAATGTGACACATCATTTTTAGATTTCTTTCAACCAAGCCAGTATTGGTTTACTTCTCTGTTGATGTGGGCAATGAAGGACACTCCTGACATACACCTAATGAAGTGGGTAGAATTTGGCCCCTCTTTTAAGAAGGAGGCAGCAAAGACAAGCTCCCTCCGGCAAGCTAATTAGAGTTTTGGCTGAAAAATGTTGTAGGAGGCTGTTAAAAGCTGGATAGATGGGAAAAGATCCCAAGACACGAAGTTCCCTTCCTGTTGTACCCGTTTGATGGGTGGTAATGTCTTCACTAGAGGGCCCTATTGTGAGCTGCCCTCTGGGCTGTGCACCTCTGTGAATATCTTTTCTTCCCAGGGCTCCGGCCCCCCTGACGATTGTATTTACACACACCACATCTCAGTCGGAGAGGAAAAGGGGTTTCTCAGCTGCCAGCTTGCTTAAAAGAGGAGTTAAGAGGAACAGAAAGCTAATTGGACTGTGCTTGGCGACATTCTCTGTTTTATTCTGTTTATTCAGATTAATTTAAAGGATTGGGTGCTGAGAAACACAGAAATAGTGAGAACACTTATTCCTTAAACAGATTCTTGCAAAGTTTTTACAATAAAAACGGAAAGCTGCTTTAGTAGAGCAGTGTTTATCCTTGCACTAATGCTGGTCATGAATACGTGTCTAACTTCGCTGGAACTAATGCCTGACTCTACTATTCCACTACAGCAACTTAACGTTCTGCGTAGGCTGATTATTTTTTCAACAATATTTGCTAAATTCTTTTAAGGGCTGCCAGTATATATTTTTTGAAGCTTAGTTAATAAGAACAGCTGCCAGTGGAGTCAAGGCTAAAAGAGGCAAAAAATATCTGCAGAAGGCAAGATTTTACTTCAAAAGATCGGTATGACAAAGCACTAGTGTTGCTGGTATAATCACTTTCTTTGGGGGGATGCTAATATAGACTGGGTTTCTTGTCTTCACAGCCCCCACTGAGCCTTTGCTGTGCAAATTTGCTGACGGAGGGCAAAAGAAGCGCCAGAATCAAAGCAAATACACACAGAACGGAAGGCCGTGGCCCAGAGAAGGAGAGGTAAGCGCCACGCGGCAATTATTTTCCTGAGGTTTGGCAGAAGTCAGCTGCAGACCTGGAGGTCTACCTTTCAGGGCTACGAAGAAGTCAGATTGCACATGAAATACAATTGTTTCACACAGAAAAAGCTATGTAAGCAGGGGGGAGAGGGAGGCTTATAATAATGTGCATAGTGTAAAGTTACAGGAAAAGAGAATTTCAGGGCTTGGTGTGGAACTGTGCGCAGCCTTGTCCCACCGCAAGCGCTCTGTCTGCAGCCAGACCTGAGCCCGGTATTCTCTTACTGGTGTGCCATTAGCACCCGCGATGTACCTTTCATAAACCCCAAATCAATTTGCACTTCAGCAGTTCAACAATGTTATTTCCTCCATATAGTTCCTGGTGGTTAAACACCGTCAGGGAGTAGGTGCGTTGTTACAAAAGGGAGAGATGCACTTGCACATCCAAATGTAGATGTAGAAGTCCATGTAGAAGTCCAAATGTCCATGTAGAAGTTTTCCAAAAGCTTATCTGAGCTGGGCTCTTCATTCTGTCCAAGACAAAACAGTTTACAGTAGCCTCAGCTCCATCATGTGTACAAAGTTGGTTTTTTTTTTAAAAAAAAACAAAAACAACTAACAGTTGCTTTCTGCTCTGCTGCAAACAATCTGTTACTGGAGTTTCCTTTCTGCGTACTTGTACATGAAGTGACTCCAAATGTGGGTGAAATACAAAAGGAATTTATTTGACTCTTCAAGAGTTTGTTTACTCTTGTTGAATGTTATTAGAGGGTAAAGACACTTGAATAAATGAGGTAGATCTGGTCATAGTACCTTCTTATGCGTGATTATAGCTGTGAAGGCTGAAGGACTTACAAGTATTTCTATCCTAAACACCTATTCTTTGTGTTTAGATTTAGACTTCAAGGGAATAAAAAGTATGTTGCTCAATTGTGACCCACTAGAATACAAGTTGGTGGGGGTTTTTTTCTTTTTTTTTTTTTTTTGGTGGGTTTTGCTATATTTAGTTCAATTTTACAAAGCAAATAAGCAGGAAAAGTACTTGATATAGTACAGTTACCTGTTTCTAGAGGGTTTCTGCTTTTTTGTAACTACTTGATTTTGCTAGCTGATACTTTTTGGACCATTAGCTTATGACATATATACTCTAGCACAATTGATGAGCTCCTAAAACAAACAGAAAGGCCTCTTGAAAGCATAGAAATGTCTCTCTCCAGCAAGGTGGTTATTGTACACTGTTCCAACAGCAATGCTCCAAAATACTTTTAGCTTTGTTAGCTGAAAGTGCCAGCGTGGCAGCCACATTCACTGCAAGAGATTGCAGAAGTCTCCAAAGGTTCATTGCAGTCTCTTATGTCATATGTCTCAAAACATGGAGATGTCTTCCTAGGAGCCATTATGGTTTGTCATGGTAATGATCTGCTGAGGAACAAGTGCCCAAGAGGTACGTCTAGCAGTAGACTCAGATCATCGTATACAGAGCTTGAGAAAACAAAAGTCTATATATAGGAGACAATAATAAACCCGCAATAAGGTCAACAATCCATATTTTAAAGACCTCTCAATCCCTGTTTAAATAGTAAATACCATCATAGCTATTATCTGCACCGTTCTATACTTCCTTCAGTTCAAATCAATAAACAAGAGAATATAAAATTAAAGCCAACAAGCCACCATTATGCCTATGGCCTCAGGGCATCAGCTTATTACATCGTAGGTAGTTCATTTGCTGCTAGTGGAGTGGCTCATACTAAGCACAGTGATATCCCTGTGACCTAGAGGCAGGGTGTGGTTGGTGTGTTTGTTTAAACTAGTTTTCGGTGCTGGGAGACATCGTTCCTTGTTGTTGTTTGCAGTCAACTACAGAGCTGTTGTCATGGTATAATCTACAGATGTGGAAAGATTGTAAAGTTACAAACTCAGAAATATTTCAGGCAAGGGATGTGCTCTGTTTTCTTAGATTTTCTTAGATTTTCTCTTTTTACTAACATCTGGTTAATACCTTGCTGCACATTGGATGTTTACTATTCAGAGCACCAAAGACAAGAATGCATGTTCTCTTTTAGGGTCACTCAGTTATTGGATTTCTTTCCCACCATTGTTAATTTTCTTATTTCCAATGCAAAATCCTCCTGTGTAATTACTCTTTACATTTTATATGCAATAGGGTTTTTCTAACTCTTTGTCCTTTAATGATCTTACTCTAAGCACGATGTACCGTTCAGTTGTTCTCTGTGTAGCAGCACTCGGGTAACCTTCCTACAATTACTCCTGTCAACTTTAATTTCTTTAAAAAAGAACAGGCCGTGAGGAGTGAGAAAAAATTGATATATGACAAGTGCCATAGTTCTGATTACAAATGGGAGCTGGAAATATTCCCCGCACCTCTGCTTTTTCTTGGTTTCTTCCCCAAAGAAAAGCATTGAAGTAGCGTCCAAGAGATTACTCCCTCAGTATTTCCACCCTGGCCAAATCCTGTGGTATCTAGACCAAGATGTATTTTGGCTGTTGTTCAGATAAGCCTTTGCATTCTTGAATACTTACGTGAAGGGCATTTCTAAAACTTCTGAGGTTTAACCAGCATTAACACTGAGTGTGGATGAGGATTAACGCTCGGAAGGGCAGACCCCAGAGAAATGACACTAACAGTTCTGTCACTGGCCTCAAATTTGAGGATGCAAAGTAGGGAGAGCGAGCTGTGCCCCATACTCTGCTGTAGGGGGAAACGGCAGGAGATTTAGCGGGGAGGAGCAGGTTTACTGCAGTGTTACCTCTCTGGCCATGCTCTTCTCAGAGGTTTGGCTCTCTTTTATGGAAAGCTTCTGCGGAATTTTAGAAGAGAGGATTACGGTTTTTGGTAAAGTTTTCAGGCCACACTGCAGAACGCAATAGAAAATCTTATTCCTGTCATACATTTTTGTAGATTGCTTCGTAACCATATAGAAATACTTTAGTTGGCTGGTAAATTGGCTTAGCTTTTAAAGTCAAGTCTTTAGGAATACGCTGTATTTCACTAGGGCTTTTCAGGGGTTTTTTTTGGTACTTGGTTACTTGGCCAGTTGTAACCAGGGAAGAATGCCTGACCTTGAATAGCACATTCTAGTCCTTACCCTTCCACTCTTGTTTGAAGCCTCAGGAAATACTCAGCAGATTTACTGGGGCATTGGACTGAGGATTTGTGATGGCTGACCAGTTCTGGACTAAGGAGCTGAGAGCTTAGATTACTGATGGCTTTGTACAAGGCTGTCAAATTAGGCATCTAACATACAGGTGCAGTAAATGTACAGTGAAACCTGCAAATGTTGGAAATATTTGCAGTGAAATTATGACCTAGTAACTGACACCATTTCTGCACAAAGTTCAATTATTTTTTTTCATGCTAGTTTTTCCTGACTCACACTGGTTTAATGCAGCACTCTGTTTTGAAACTTTCCCTGACAAGATCATGTTGAGATGGTGATAGAGGGTAATCATATTCAAATTCTGTCTGTAACATATTTGATTTAATTTACCTCTAAATTGCAATTGACAAGTCTAGAGGTGGGTGACATATCTCAAAAAAGTGTTCATTAGCTGAAAAATGTATCTGGGGAATCAAGAGTGGTTACAAATTGAGATCACATTGGATTAAAAACTTCAACTTAAATTTTACAACATAATCTTTTATTGCAGATTTACTGAAACTTTGGTTTGGTTATTCAGAAATAAAATCTTTTGATACGTGTATTTAAGAGAGGGTTTATTTGAAATTTATCTGGTAGAAAGGGAGAAATCTCACATAAACTGAAAACAAATGAAATGCTTTGCATCAGCCCAAAGTTTATTATTGTTTACATTCTTCTAGAAAGAACAGTTCCAGAAATGGTAGCCTTTCTATATCTGGTCAGCCCAAAGTGATTGAGTTGCTTTTTTTACAGTCACAATATTTTGAAACCTCTGATACTGAAATTTGCAAATTTCTGTAAAATGCAGAGCGTTTAGTGGTGCGTATATCACAACAGTGACATGCACCATTGAATGCAACCCCTTTGTCATTGAATTTGGTCTGATGTCTATAATGATATTTAGTAATTGCCACCAATAATTCTTCTCTTAATTGCTCCCTTGCTTCTGTAATCTGGGTCACATTTTTGTTTCTTAATAGCCAAGAGGTTTACCTCCATTTCCTCCCCTTCTCTTCCTCCTTTCCCCCTTACTCCTTTGTTTTCGTTCAAGATCAGTTGGTGGAATGTCTAAAGAATTAAACCTGTTTTTAATACTTTCTTAAAAAAATAAGATGACCTAGTAGTTTGGGAATGTTGCTTTTGTTAACAATTTCTCTTTTTATCTGCTACTCATTACAATTTTGTCTAATGCAAGCAGTAATTTAGAGAGAAAAACATACAAGAGGTAATTTGAGAGTCTTCCCGATTTTTTCGTAAAGTCAATACCAGTGAAGGGCTGAAGCAGTTGATCCTGGTGCCATTCGTCTCTGCTTTACCAGCAGCAGGCATTTAGAAATGATTAGTAGATCTGTGCCAGGCCCATTTATAACTCAGACATAGATTTCTTTTTATGCTTCCAAGGAGATGGGTACTACTTAATTGTGTTCCATAATCCTCGGCATCTAGAGCTGATGTATTTTATACCTAGACAAATAATTTTTTCTTTCCTGTGGGAGAAAATTTCCAGGCCTGTCCAGATATGCAGTAGCACCCTCATATGCAAACCACGCACGAAGACGTTTACTATATATTTAGCGTGCATGTAAGTTAGATGTTGGTCAGTATTTTGCGTGCTTCTTTTCAGCAAAAGCTTAGTTTAGAAGAGAGAGGAATTGAACCTGAAGAGAAGCCTACACAGAGGGAGAAAGTAGAAGGGCGCAAAAGGTAACTGGCAAATAAGTGAAAAGATACAGAGCAATGAGTTTAAAATTCTTTGTGCCACAAGACGCTGTCGTTGTGGGCAACGTTTTGAAAAGGTGCCTAAGTGGCACAAATACCAAAGACCAGTTGAAATGATTGGGCTTTGAGCTTATAAAGCACAGAGAAATATTTTAAAATAATGACCTACATGAAATCACTGTCCCTGAAATCAGGGTTTTAAAAGGGAGCATTTTAAATCATAATAAGGGCTGTGGTTTGCTTAAAGTAAAATCAGGACTGCACCTGCTCTCTGAGATTCGTTTTCTTAGTTTTCATTTGGCCTTTAGATTTCCTTCTGCAGTGAAAAATGTCATGCCATTTGCCCCAGAGATTTTCTTGCAGCTGGGTTTTCCTCCAAATTCTGCTGCTACGACAGTGTTTTCTTATGCAGAATGGACAGATGTTGGAGAGAGGGGAAAAGGATGTATCTTTTTCTGCACTCTGCTGTATCCCAGACAGATATTTGGTGGGCTGTCATTTTCAGTAGTGCTGCAAGCCATCCCTGGAAGTCTTCCCAACTCACTGTAACACACACATAGAGTGTGCAGATGTGACTGTAATCCACAGCTGATTTAACACTGGATCAGACTGATGGCAAAACGGGTGTGCCAGATCCCCAAAAGCAGATGGTGCACAGACCTGAAGACGGCAAGGTTAAATATATGCGTTGGCTGTGGAAACAGAATAATTATATTGTAGTGTATATATATATATATATATATATATCTCCATATGAGGAGAATATTATCCTTTTTTTTCTTTTTCACTTTTGTAAACCTCAGCACTTAACTTTTAACTCATCAGATAAATTGAAGTGGGAACAAAGTGACTCGACCCCAAGAACAGAAGCTGCGTAGATCAGACTTCCAGTCCAGTTCTGTAGGACAAAAAGGGTTTCTTGTCATTCATTTGGGTATCTGAAGTTGTCATTGTGTTTATCAGCGCAACCTCTGACCTTCTGAGGTTCATGAATCACTTCCCAAATTTGACCTCAATGTTATGTATTTTTCTCTCCACAACCACTTTTTCCTCAGAACTTGCAGCTGCTTGAGGAGCACACATCACTGGGAAACGCTCCATTTCTTTCATATGCGTCGATATGATTAAGAGGTGTCACATTTACATTCTAGATTTCTCCTTTGCTAAAAAGGAAAGGTCTTTTTTATTCAGAATTAAATGCAGAAATACTTCTAATAATGAGAAGTATTTCTGACAGAACTGTTTAAATGATCGAAGGAAGGAACTCTGCCAAGTTAACTTTACTGGTGACTGAGCCTATTTTATTAAATCAGTATTTTAAACGAATCTCATTTGGGTTGTTGGTTTCTTCCCCCTCATCTCTCTTCCTTCTTCAAAGCATTTCAGTCAGAGTATCTGCTGTCACAGCACAAGAGAGCCTTGTGCTGTGATGCCTGGCAGATATTAGCGGTGGTAACAAAACAAGTACAGGAATTTCAGTGTTGAAATTTCAATTGATTCCACTGTAGTAGCCAAGAGCACACCCATTCCCCCGGGAGGGCAGTCCTCCAGCCTGAAAGGGATGAGTCAGAGGAGATGGGGAAGAGAGACTTAACCCGCAGCGGTTCA
>NW_009613727.1:44300-80226 GCF_000690535.1 Cariama cristata
AATCCCGTGAGTCCTAGGGTGCAACCTTATTTTTTCCAAATCTCACCTTCGGGAGGAGAAACCCAGGGAGCCTCTTGCTGGGAAAACCCACCACATCAGTGGATTTCACCCCTTTTTGATTTGTAGGCCTCTCCCATTGTTTCCAATGGGACTGTGGCCTGCTGCTCAATGAGGAACCCCGGGGTGACCGCGGCCTTGCTGTGCGCAGGCGCTCCAGCACTGGGCGTAGGCTGGCCAGAGCAGGTGCGAGGAAATAATGTGGAAGATTCACCTCTGAGGAAGAGGCCTAGAGCGTCTCTGCAGTCAGTCGGTATTCTGGTGAATTTTTACACACGGCGAGGGAAAGACGCGTACGCTGAGAGTAAGTGGTGATGTGTTGGTGAAGTTGTTCATGAAAGCTGCTTCCCGGCAACACAGAAGATAGCATGCAACCTAAAATTTGGTCATTTATAGGTGTTTGTGTTTGCTGGGAGACAGGTACTGGGCTGAGTCTTGTGAGAGTTCACAGAGATTTAGAGGAGAAATAACAACCCCACCTTATTTCACATGATACTGAGGATGTGATCATTTTTTTAATAATCACTCCACAACTTAATCATTTCTTTGAGAGATTTACAAATCAAATTTACATAAGCAATGCAAATGTGATGGTCTAAGAGTCTTTTTAATGAGGCGAATGTGCTCATTTATGTTCAAATCATAACAAAGAGAGGGGGAAAAAATACAGAAACAGAACACCTTGTCTTTGCCCATGGAAAATTTTTCACAGTAAAGTGTTGAACAAAGGCCTTCAAACTTCCTGGGGGAACCCTCGCCTTCCAGAGGCTTTCTGATATTTCCTGCACTTTATTGAAGGAAAGAGCTTAAATTTGAAGAAAGGTGCAGACTGAATCTCTTGTTATTAGAATCTCTTTGTTCACCGATGTCAATAATTAGAAAACCGCAGCAACAAAACAGCAAAAATCTTCATTCCTTTGTCTTAAGTTCAGACACTTTGGTAAAAATAAGTGATAAGTAAACACATATGGTTTAAATAGTCTTTTTTTAAAAATAGTATTTTAAACAAGCTGGTTTTATTTCTGTGTCATGTGACATTCTGGAGAGACGGGGCAAGTAATCATTGAGAGTGGTCTTTCCTTATTATTATGTGTGGGACTGATAGCAGATACCCCTTTTTTTAAATTACTTTAAGGGATTGCATGTTGAAATGGTGAGGTGCGGGATTTTCATTCAGTAGCTGAGGGTATGTCCATCATCTGGCTTAGCGGCATAAAAATTCTGTGGTTCAATTCTTCCTTCATAGAAGATTTATCTGACAAATATTTTCCTAAAGCGACGTTCCATCATCAGTGCCACTCTCTCAGGTGGCATTTCATCAGGAAGTGTCACTATCAGGAGAAGGAATAAGACCCTGTCCTTCCACTGAAACATGAGCAAAACAGTGGATGAAAAGACCTGGAAGAAAATACGCTTCAGCACAACAGAGGACTGCTATAGAGGCATCAGCCAGTGCCTTGGTATAGTTAAAACCATATTAAGCACAGTGACAGCTATATTCAGTTCTGGTTTTGACAGAATAAGCTGGACCTCTATCATGTGGAAATCTGAGGCCAACCCTAATATTCTGTATTTGGTATTTTTGGAATTCCTGTTTGTGTGCTATGGAAGAAAGTGCAGACAATTTTCCAGTAAGTTATTATTGCTCATCAGTTTTTATTCCTGATGAATGAGGATGCTTCAGACCATAAATCTTTCACTGGTCCAGGCTAACTGTTGCCTCTCCTGGGCTTCCAGCCAGCATAATTTTGTAGAGAGGAATTACACAACTTGATGAGAAAGAAGCAAATAGTCCTCTGTTAGCAGCTATTTGAAATAGCAGCTGTTTAAGGCTATTCAGCAATGGGGGATATTAGCAATATTACTGGGCAGACTGTAGGTGGTGTGCCATATGCACGTATTGCCGCACGCTGGGTCCTATTTGGCTAATGCGAAACTTTCATTTCCTGGCAAATGTGATAGTGATATTTGTAGTGGTCACTGCTGAAGTACTTGAACAGATTCTGGTAATCTGTCACCATGTAGTATGGGTATGGAGCACGGAGAAGGAGATGAGTGTCTAGCCTTTCGTATTTTGCACTCACCAGGCCCACAATGGCGTCCCTTATTCCTAGTACCAATAATACGTAACGGATGTGATACTAATATATAGAGAACAGAGTACGTGCAGTTTGTCCTCATTGCATTCACATGCAGACCTGGGGCGTGATGGGGTTGGAGGGCAAGCGGAGGGTCTCTGCACGACCGTGTGTGCAAATATCCATGAGACAAGTAAAGGAAAGTGGCGTAAAAGTGTGGTTGCAGGTCTCACGTGGACACCGAGCTTTGTTGGGGCTCCAGTGAAAGAGCTGCTGCAATTTATCCTTTCTGCACCCTCATTCTTATTTACATCAAGGAAACTAAAAGAAGAGCAATTGTTCATTTTTCCCTTTCCTCCCAGCCCTCTCTCCCTTGTTGCCGCTTTGTTCCTCAGGTCACACTAATGCGAGCCGTGGGATATCGTGAGCTCTGATCCAGGCAACTCTTAAGGACCCTTAGGTCTAGAAACTCCCCTATTTAGGAAGCTTGGATCCCTCCTTTCCCAAGGAATTATAAATTGGGTTTTTTTCTTAGTCTTGAGTAGATATGTGATGAGATGTTAAAATGTCAACACCTTGATTTATAGAGGATATCATATTTTTAAGGTTTTTTTTTTTTAAAATTGATAGAACTAATTTTTCTGTCCCTCTAGGGCTTGTACATACTATTTAAGTTGTCTTTACCAGCACAGGAATATAAAAAAAAAAAACAATAACAAATTTTACAAGTGTTGAAAAGAGAAAGGAAAGTAAGAGAGGATTTTTTTCTCTAAAATGTATTGCAGACAAAATTGTTTATGATATTAAAGTTTTATTGGCTCTTTTTTGGGATGAACTGTACATATCTCCATTAGTAATTAATGCAACCTTACCAAACAATATAATACGCTGGGAATGTATAAGACATAAGAATATAAAAACAAGTTAAGTAGATCATCCCTTATGATTTTCTAAGCTAATTTATTTTTTACATCAAAATTAGCAGTGGTTGGGGTCACCCTAAATTTGATTCTTTGACGTTTTAAACTTGCACAAATAGCCATTTTTATTTTTCTTTGTATGAAATGAATGTATTTAAAAAAAAATAGCCATGTGCTCTTGGCCTTAGTCTCCTGAATTATCCTTTGCTTGGGAGATATAGTACATATTTTATCAAAACAATGACATTTTCAGTAAGCAAGGCATTTGCCCTAGCATCTACTTAAAAGAAAAATGAGAAAAATAGACAAATTTAATAATGACATGGACATTATTTTTTTTTTGACTACATAAGGTAATGTGAAGCCTACCCTTTCAGATCAGAAATTATTTTTGGCCTCTGGAAACTTGTACCGTCTCCTGTTAGACCAGTGCTTAGCTGCCGGGCTAACCTGGCTGTTCCAGGAGTGCTGCCCGCTCATCACCAGAGCGTTTGCCCTGCCTGCTCACATGCCTGTATGGGAGCCGGCCAAGCCCAGACACTTTCCTGAGCTGTCTGAGCAGCCATCTGGAAGGGGGCAGATGCCATGACTCAAAAATACTTTGGTAGATGGGTCCAGGGGCACTAAAAGCTCCCACGAGGAGCACAGACCCTGTTGTCTGCTTGGTAAAGCACCTGTCCTTGAAGCAAATGCTGCTGTCTCCTGTCTCAGGCAATGAGCATACGGTCTGTATGACATTTAAGTAAATGCTGGGGAAAAAGCTGGTCCTTTCCGCACGACCTCGACTGCCATCTTGGAGGATAAGGTGGAGTGGGAAATTCAGGCTCCAGCCCTGCTCTCTCCCTGCCTTTCCTGCGGTACCTTGTGGACATGTCTGCTAACGGTGGCGGTGGTGACGGTTGTTAACTGGACGCTGTTTTGACACTGCCAAATCCTTTCGCACAGGTCACCATCTGCTTGGTGGTGGACGGGAGTTGAAAGGCTCTGTGTAGCCCATTAACAAATTCTTTTCCCGTCCAGACCTCTGAAGTATTTTAAAAGCCTTGTTTAAAAGCTGAAGCCATTTTGGTTTTTTTTCGGTTGGTCTTTTCTAGTTCACAGCCCACTTTTTGTTTCTTGTCTCATGGCAGTGAATTAACTGTAAGTACCAGTGACAGCCCAGGGAAATGGTAGCCTGGGGTCACGCAGGCTGTGGCCTTTGTAGGAAAGATGAGACTCCTTCCTGAGAAGCTCCCGTAAAGTTGGTTTCGGAATATTTACCAACTACCTGTCTCACAGGCAACAGCAGGATTTGGCCCTGTCTTGTTATAGCGAGCAATCGGATGTAAATGCATTGATCTCAGTGGAGTTATTAACTGATACTGGTGCAACAAAAGCACCATTTGCCCTAAATGTTATGGAGGGATGACAACCAACATACTGAACAGATCTGTTTCTCAGAGATCTCTCAGGCAGAGGAGGTGGCCAATCTGTCCATGCTGCTTTGGGCCATTTGAGCTTCCCTGGAGAATTTCGATCACCATCTAAGTTGCATTCAGATTTTATTCATATTGGCTTAGAATATGTTTAATGTCTTTTTTTTTTTTTTTTTTTTCTTCAGTAATAGTAAAAATCTGTTTTTCTTCCCTAACTATGTGCAGGCTGGCATGGCTTTGACTTACGATCCAACAGCTGCTATACAGAATGGGTAAGGAATGCATGTTTTCTTATGCCTTTTTAAAAATTATTTTGAATGCCATTTTCTGTTTTCTCTTCCTATGGTGAAACTTACTCAGAAGCGAATTCACTCAGTCATATTTTGTCTGAAGCATGTAATGCTATATTGTCAAGTTCTTCTTTTAGTTTCCCTTTTGTTTTTGTGCCCTCTTATTTGTAATATCCATTTGAATGGGAAGTTCTTTTTCCTAATAGTTTCCATCTCTATTTGGCAAATGCTAGTGAATGTTTTTTTAATCTCTCTCTGTCATGAAGTGGAAACCAGTAAAGTTTCCCTTTACTGGCTTTGCTTTTGTTAAAATAATCATGGAAGATTCCAGCGTATTTTGGATAATAGAGCTGTTACTTCATCTGGGGTTCTCTCTACAGGCTGGCTGACTTCCATGGCATTGTCTGAATAGAAATGCCAAATAGGGAGAAAGCATTAAATTAGAGAGTAAGCAGATGAGATTTAGGGGTAAAATTCTGAGCAACACTCTTCTTCATTTTTCAACTACCATTTGCTGACACAAAGAACTGTGACTTTTTTTCAAGTTTAGCAGAGAAGTTACATCATCGTATGATTTACCTGCATAATTACCTTTCCAATTATTTCATGAGCTGGAAAAACAGAGCCTCAAAACCTAGCTATCCTTTCAGATAGGTTAACAATTTGAAGAGAAGCAGGAGGTTCGGCCCTGAACTCTGACAGTCACTCTTTGATCAGAGAGGTGTTTGATATGATTACCAAATTCCATGCATACTCCCATCTGTGTTCTCCAGCTGAAGGGGAGAATGTATTGATATAGAAGAGAACGGATTTATTTGTTAAATATTTGTTAGGGCAGTGCTAGTTGAAGCATTTAGGAAAAAACTAACGTTCCCAGTAGTTTAAAAAAAAAAAAAAAAAGATCAGCGATAATAGTATATTTTGCTTAATTGCCCTTTACAAGCAGTAGCTTTGTAGGACTCGTGATATTCCCATGTTGTGGAGGAAGCAGCCAAACCAGAGCAACTCAGAAAAAAGAGGGTTTTTGCAGAGTTGTGATTTCAGAATCCGCTGGTTCTGTTTCCCTGTTCTGACCTCCCAAACGAGTCTTTCTTCTCTATTGTCATACTTTTCAGCTGGTAACACATTATAGGCTATAAATAAAACCGTCGCTAGTTCATAATCCACCAGGGTTTCATCCGGACAACTGGCTTTTATTTCAAATGAATTCCTGCATGTCAGTTGAGTGAATGTTTTGGAAATTGTAATTTGAATGATCCTTTGAGATTGATATCCTTTTACTTCAAGAATAATTTTTTTGAAATTTTGAAAGTTATCTCAGAATCAGACATTATTTGTATCAAAGAGTACCCATACTGCTCAGGTGTTCAGGCTGCTCAGGAGGTTTGGTCACTCAATTGTTCGAACATGCTGGCATTGATCATTAGGAAAAGAAATAGTACCCAATGGAGAATTTCAGCTCTGCAGTTTTTTAAATGTTCTTTTATTTGTAAAACATGAATAAACTGCAGCACTGGATCTCTCTCTAAGAGTGACAATTGATTACCGCTTTGACATCTCTCTTCTTTCTAGAATGTCAAAATATTTTCAATTTCATCGGGGCAAAAACATCTCATTCAAAGCATTCTTGTGGTGAGATCTTGATTGTATGCAGTATCATGAGGAGAAGCTCTTACTATGGGGAAAAATCTATTTGTCCACCAAAAGTTACACAACTGTTGTTCCATCCTTTGGTTGCATCTTTAAAATGCTGTCACCTGAGGATCACCTTTGGGTACACAGTTTCTTTTTAGCTCCCCAGGCATTCACTTAATAGTCTCTACATATCCTGTAGTTACCGATTTTTACTATTCTTCATAAGCCTCTTTACTTGCAAGTACAATAAAAATCTAACTCATGGGTTTTATTTTAGCTAAGTTTGGGAGCACCTCGATGCTTTGATGTAAAATGTGCAAATGCGATTTGTTGCTCACTGATACAAGACACGGGTATCATAGCAGGTGTGTGGCCATGGTGAAAGAGAGTTAAAGGCTCTTAAGCACTATGAAGTAGAACAGGTTAACTTAATCGTCGGTGAAGGGGCCTTAGGCAAGCACATTGCTCCTCCTCACAGTGAGGACGGTCTGGAAGTGACCACAAAGCTGCTGCTTGCAGCCCCCTTGCATTGCTGGTGTGCCCATACCCACCCTGCGGGTAAAATGCTCTATAGCATTTTGGCATTAAAGGTGGACCAAGTCGTTAAGGTTTGCATGGAACAATGTTACCCAAAGGTCTGTAAAACCAAGACTGCTTCCATGTGGCAGGCCTGTTCGGTGGGGCGGTGAGGTTAAGCAGGTGTTGACCCTGCACACAGCTCAGGACTTGTTGATGTACCGTGATAAGCAAGAGCCGCTCAGTCCTGTCGGTGCCCACCAGCGTGGAGCTTAGTGAACTGAGGCTGGAGATGGGAAACATAAAGATACCCAAGCCAGAGTGAAGATTCAGGTGAGGTATGAATTACCAATCAGACTTAAAAAGAAAGATTGACTGCACATGCTGACACCTGTCGGAGTCTTTTATAGGGTAGATAGATGCATTTTGATGCACGTAAGTTGCTAAGTCCACGCAGGATTATATGGAGGATGGAAGCCTACCAGAGAGACATGTCTCTGCAGGTGTCACGGTGTGGTATTTAAAATTCGCAGTTCCTTAAGAGGTGTGGATTATATTAGGTTTTGGGTTGGGGCCTAAAAAAACCTCAGAGAAGAATCTGGACTCTTATGTTGTCCAAATGAAAAGGTGGGTTCTCATTGCTCGTGGTGTAGTACTGTCACTTTTATTACTGTATAACTGCGTATTTGCCTTGAAAATCTATAGCAGGAATAAAACAAAGGACAGTGAGAGAGAGGCTTTCACTAAAAATAGCTAAGATTTTTTCCCCACAAAGGAATAGATAATTTTCTTCTGAGTCTATTACGCTGTAAAGCTTGATTCTCCATTTCATTATATTGTTTTTATGCCCATGAACTCTGTTTAAGCATCCAGTGGAGTTACATCAGCATAAAACTGGCATAATGGAGTAGAGAATCCGGCCCGTAGCGTACCATAGCATTGCAGTTTCAGTTACTGAAGACGTGGTAACCACACACTTCAGTAGATAAGCTCTTTTCCCCTGTCAATCTCTCTGTGCCTTTTTTGTTTTATAATCAGCCTTTTCTGAATTGTTTTTACAAAGGTACTCAGGTTTTATTTTGGGGAGTAGTGTGCCTGTTGTAGTATGCTATTGATTTTTCAGTTATTGGTATTAATATTGTTTTAGTGGTTTAATGCACTCATACGAAGAACAAAATAGAGCTCTTGTACTTGCACTGTAAGGATGCTCATTTACGGTGTTCCCGAGGCTTGAGTCCTCCTGGCCATTTGACTAAGATTGCGATGTACTGTATCAGTTTAATATCTGATATCTGGGGGACTATACTGCGCATTTGCTGGCCAATGGGCTCAATATTCAGATAGGTCTTTTTCATCTCAAACATCTGACTGTGTGGCTTATTGCAACAGAAAATTGCTGCCTTGATAACGCTTGGTAATACTCTTACATTATGTGAGCCCCAGGATACTATTTATGAATCTAACTTTTTCAGTACTGCCCGCAGGCATGAGGCATGAGCAAATGGTGTTTATTGCAGTGCAAATAGGATCTTGCTCTTGTGCAGATTCTGTGTGGAAGCTTGCACATTCCCCCATAGGATGGGAACCATATGGATTTTTTTTTATTATTTTTTGGCAGGGAAATAGCGACCAGACGCTGCAGATAATGCAATCCCCAAATGCAGAGGGGGGGTTGCTGTAGGAGAGGAGTATGTGCTTTGTCTGTTAAGCAACAGAAACCGTTCTTAAAGCATTGCCTGTGCGTGCCTGATGGTGTACTGGGAACGTGGTTCTTTTTAACATCTCTCAAAAAACATTTTCTTTTGAGCCCTTTATAAACCCCTCTTCAGGAGCATCCAGGAACATCTTTTTGCCTCCTAGTGATGAGTTTTCCCTGTGCTTATGGAATATGGGCACGCTGAAAAAGTCTGGTTTTAATACAAGGGCAACGTCCATTTTTCCTCACCCCTGCCGCTTGCCTTCCTACACTTTTGCTTCTGGCATTGCAATTGCAGCTGAGGAGCAGGGACACTGACTCATGCGTGCAAAAAACTGCTCGGGCCAATATAAGGATGCAAACTGCATTTGCGGAAAATGGAGCTCTCCTTAGAGCCCACAGGTCAGCTACCACAACGCCTACAGCTCTCAAAGTACCATACCGGATACTGTGCGTTTTAATGCCAGGAAAATTTAGGGGCATAATTGAATAGATCTAAAATGAGTCAAAACCGGTACAATTAATATCTCTTTCTGCTCCTCTTTCTGATGTACATTTTCTGATGACTGAGAATTCTGTTTTCCCTTGGACATAGAACATGCATCTTCCACCTCCTTTCACCTCTCCCTGAGCCTAAAGAAAAAAAAAAAAAAGGAAAACCTGAGATCGAATATGGCAAGGTCAGCAGCTGCAGATCTTGTTGGGATGCAATAGGGTTTACACGAGAACAGGCCGCTCTTGCATTTTTGTTCCTCCTGTCTTTTATTAGGTCTCCAGCATGTCACTTGTGCCAATTCCATGTTAGGACATTAGTCTGTTTGTATGTAATGGGAATTTGGGGAGATGCCTCCGTGTCCCGTGGATGCGAGCGTGTTGAGCGGGCCCTACCAGGACGGTGCATTGCTCCAGCAGTGTGGCAGGTTGAGCATCCCTGAGTCTGTCCCCAGCAAGGACACCTCTATCCTCCCCACACCGCCGTACTTCACACATGGCAGAGACACCCACGTCCTTTTTTCAGATCCCTTTGGGCACAAGGAAGACAAGCCTTTGTCGCTGGGTGTAAGGGATTCCTGATTGCAAAATGTTTGACGTACAGCCTGTCACAGTGACTCAGATCGTTAAACTTGATTTATTATTATTAAAATTGAACTAGATGAACTGGATTTTCTCACATTGTCATTTGCTGAGTCACATTTCTTTCCTTTCTCTTCTTTGACACTCCGGTGCACGAATTTTCATAATATAGCCGAGTGTCCTGATAGTGTGTTTTATTTGATGCTTATTTGAGAGCATTCCAGACTGCGACAGATAAATGGTATTGGCAGGGGTGTTGGAAGGGTTGTATTTTTCACGTTACCAGAGTGTATATTCTACAAACTTATGTACTATTCAGATAACTGCATCTCTAAGCTGAAACTGAAATGGTTAGCTGTCTGTCAAGTTCTTGGCTTAGCACACGTTTTCTGTAAATTTGGTAGTATTTGCTGAGATTTATTGGAGAGTTTATTCCAAAGAGTCAGCACTACTTCCAAATGGAAAGTTGTTTCTCCCCTGCACTCGTCTTTGTCCGAGCAGTTCATACGCAATATGAGTATGAGCGCAGCATCAGTGCCAGGCTGATGCACGGAATGAGAACAGAATGGACAAAAATGTGTTATTTTCTTGAAAGAGTTTTATTTTTATACTGTCCTTCAGTTTAAGAGGTTTATATGTATTTCTATACATTATACATTTTACCCATAGAGTAAATTCTGTCGGTCTGCCGTTGACTGTTTTCATTTGCCGCACGCAGCATTTCTTAGTTCGTCCACTTAGCAACAGCGTAGCCAAAGTGATTTCTGGTTCACCTTGATCCGGGAGAAGACCCCTGTAACAGAACTTCGATAACGTACGCGTCATGCTAATGCCATAGATAACCCAGCTAGTGCTGTAAAACATCCTTTCCCCTCCAGTGTCGTATGAACTTAATGTTTGATACAAGCAGTGGGATACAAGTTCTCATAATAGGATATATATAAAATTGTGCAAAGGCACAGTTTTAAAATAGTCTCTGTGCAAGCATTGTAAGGGCAGAGAAATGTTCCTAAACTAGCAATATATTTCTATTAAACAAAAAATCACTCAGACGCCACCTGCTGCTTTTGGCATTTTAAAATCTTATTTGGAATAGAGAGAACAAATGATTGCTTCTCCGTCTCCCTCTCCCCTCCTAACTTCCAATGTTTCCGCCCAGCCTTCGAAGACGGCAGCCTGTTTTTCCGAGGCTGTTGGTTGGATGAAGTCGGTGGTTATTTGAGCCTGCATCCAGAATGACTGCGTCCAGTCTGAACCAGACTGATTAGTACTAAATCCAGAATGCCAGGGTGATCAGGAAATAGAGCACTTGTTTGACCACCAGTAATGATTTTTTTGTTGCATGTCTCTCATGGAAAGCTATTGTTGATTGCCTCAGCATGGGGAGAGAAAAAAAAAAGCCACATAAAAAGACAGAGAGTGTAACCCACTTCGCTGATACAGAGAGAGCATATGTGCAAAATCTTGCGTTACTCCTAAGAGTGGTGCACGCTATATGAGAAGGACCTGCATGAGATTTGAATTGGACAAGATTCAAATGCACAGGAGTGTTTCTCTCTCTGTCTCGGGGTCCAAAATATCAGCATTTTGACAGCTGTAAGACCACAAAGCTATTTTATTTTTCTGGCTTACAGTTAAAACTGAAAAAAGGGCAAATGCAAAAATCTTTACAAGCACGTACATATTAAGTACTTACATAATCCACCAGTAGTGATATTTTCCAAGTGATAATTTTATCGATAATCATTAACCCACAGGGAAGGGTGAGGAATATAACATTTATTACCATCAAGCAAGAGATAGTGCAACTTTTGTTCATAGCATGCAACAGTGGAAATAAAAACAACTAAATCTGAGATTTTCAGTGCTGCCTGGGGCACTTAGACTCATAATTCCTGATACGTTGCACCAGAAGGTGGGTTTTTTGCTCTCTGCCTAGATGAATATGAAAATTTCAGCCAGAGATTTTGTAGCCATCCCTTAATAAAATAATTCAGGCATGTATATGGAATGTGTTATTCTCAGCACTGAAGCATTAAGATCTGAAAAGAAAACAGTACCGCTTGTAAAAATGAAATCGGTAATATTGTCTTGGATATCGCGTAAGAAATTTCCTTTCGCTAGCTAGCACTCTGGAAAATCAGCTGTCTTTGCATTTCAGATAATTACTTCTTGTATCGTGAAGTTCTATATTTGTGCTAGTTGAAGTGAAAAAAATATGCTTTGTGTAAATATTCCTCCTCCTTTCCATTTTCAAGATCTGTTCAGTGGAGCCATCACATCTTCTTTACTGTGGTTTTGGAAATAGATGGACATAATTACCTGTGTGGGCTCTTTTTGTCTTTGCCCAGGAGGCAGTGAATTAGTTAGAGCTTAGCAGTCGAAAGGTTCAAAAAATCTCGCTTTTGTTCTTTGTTTGCAGATTTTATTCCTCACCGTACAGTATTCCAACAAACCGCATGATTCCACAGACATCAATCACGCCATTCATTGCTGCTTCCCCTGTCTCTACATATCAGGTACGTCAGATTTGCGCTTGTCTACTACGTTTCCCAGTTAATTATGTTTTGGATGTGGATGAAGGCAGAGTGTATACCACAGAAAATTGTGAGATGGCTTGTGCTCTTGGGTCACACTTTAAACAAAAGGCTTTCTAGTCGTATTCAGGTATCATTTGGTGTAGGGTTTTAAGTGTTTCTGCATTCTTTACATTAGCAATGAAAGCCACCGTAATTTTGTATTTCAATTGGCTTCCCTAGTAAACAGCATTTTGCTTCATTTCCAGTTGACAACAGCAGAAGCTTATCATTCTTATTGAAATGTTTTGTCCTTTTGCCTCCCCTTCATTAGCCAAAAGGTTTTTTTTAATGCTTTTTTAAAATAATTTATGTTGACTGCATCGTATTTTGACCTTTTGACCTCAGCTGTATTTGCTCCAGTAACAGCATCCTTTAAAAGCGCTCATTTTTATCCAGTAATCCCTGACAAAGCAAGTTACTTGAGGATAACTCTCCTCACATCCTTCTTTAGTCTCCCACACGTTTTTTTGTTCAGAATTTCTCTTTTCAGCGTATCCCTCACAGCTCTCCACTGGGGAATTATTGCCATGCTCTGGCTTTCTGAGATGGAAGTCAAAACCAGGTTGTATAGTTTTATTATTAGCCATTCTCTGGGAACATATCACTTCGCTCTGAAGCTGGTTACTGGCTATACAGTCTCCCATTTCGGTTATTTCTGTCCTATAGCATCAGTGCTTTTCCGGTCCCGAGTCCTACCTGAGATAAGCTACCCAAACTTGCAAAGCTGCATGGTGGGTTGTTCTTAATGTTAGGGTTGGTTTCTTGCGGTGCGGGGTGGGAGTGGGTTGAGATGCTATGCTACTGCTTACAGCTCATTCTGGGAGGTTGTGCTTACTTACTTACACTTACTGTGTTTTAAACTTGGTCTTCAAAGACAAATGATTCTTGTAATTTTCGCTGACTTTTGTGTTATTTGGATGGCTGTTTAACACTTGTGAAACAAAAGTTGTTTTGGTGAGATAAATTCAGTAAATGTCAGTAAATGGCAACACCAAAGAAATGTCAGTGCCAGAAACATGACTGCAGCTCACATGCACTTTCTCAGTAGCAAAGCTGGCTTAAGAGTCATACCTCTTCCCTCTTATTCAGGCCACTGAATTCAGGCCGCCCAGCTGCTTATTTCCATCACAGCTCCACAGTTCACAGTTGTTCCCTTCTCCCATTCTGACTTGAACCATCGCATCAGTTCACAGTTTGATGCATTTGCACGAAAAGCATTGACTTTTATTTTTTTAACCCATATCTTTCTCTCTAGATAGTTTGCAGTATAAGGCCAAAGGCGTTTGCCCTGGCACAGAGAAGGAACTGCAAGGGTGCAAGAGTGGGAGCAACGAACAGCAGCAGGCAGTGGCAGCTCTAACTAGCTAGTGGGGATTCACAACAGAAAATTTTGTGGTAGAGGTGTGTTTGCCTGTGTGTGCGCGGATTTTGGTTCTAAAGATGTTTCACGGAACTTGCTTTTCAACAAAAAAATCTGTTTTAATGAACTTCAGCAAGTGTTGAAGCACACAATTATACAATTAATTCTCACCACTTCCTTCATGGACAAAATCGCAGGGCATCTGGAGAATCGGGACCTTGTAGCTTTCTCCTAGTCATCCCTGCTCGTGCTCAGTCGGAGATGCCACATGCCCGTCTCTGTGAGCTTGGGGAGAGCTAGTGAGGTACCCACCGATGGCTGTAGCACAGCTCGATTTTTTGTGTGCCTCCTGTGAGTTGTGGTGCCCAGACTGGTGCAAAAGGAAATGAGGGTACACAGTTCTTGGGGTTGAGTCTGAGTTGCGATAGCATGTGAGCACAACAAGAGGGACTTACGGCTCAAGAGATGCCACCACAAATGCTCAAGCACTCTGTAATGCATTTAATTGTTAGTAAAATTGCTATATCCGTGGAATCTGTTACATGTCAGTCATAAGGCAGAACAACAAAGAAGAACTTTGCTGAGACATATAGAGTTCTGGTGGGAGTGGACCCCATGATGCCCAAGGTAAGAGCTGATCCTGGGGGGCAGGGACATCTTAAGCCAGCTTTGCCATGGAAGCTTTCAGTTAGAATAAGCTTCAAAAACTCTGAATTAGATCTGCAGTTCTTACTGAAAATGGAATAAATCATTCTGGGATCTCTGAAAATGTTATACCTTTGAAAGTTCATACAGATACTTTTGAAACTAAACTTTGAACATTTTGTCTCCTGCACTGTCGGTTGGATGACATGTTCATGATTATATTGATGGATGAAAGCAAACAATACGAATGAAAAAATAGGACAACATGGAATATTGCTTTATGAGATAAAACGGTGTGGATCACAGAAGTGGTACAATCGCTCAGACTTCTGACTTTGGTCGAGAACATCAAATGAAATTTGAAAGCTTTTTCCTTTGTCAATAACTTCATGAAACATAAATGATTTTTATGTTGAGTTACATGACTTAAGTCTTTTGCCAAAATTAGCTCCGTAGTTGTAATAGAAAGAATATTTTCAAGTAAATATTTGAGTTCTGTTTCAAACTTTTCTGTGCTAATTAGAAATATTTGATATGCAGGTCCAGAGTACTTCATGGATGCCTCATCCGCCATATGTTATGCAACCAACAGTAAGTGGATACTTGCTTATATCCAGCTAAAAGTGCTTCCACTGTAGCTTCGCTCTGCTTGACAACCACATTAAAGTCCTAGGTCATGTAAGAGCAGCCAGCTGCTCCCTTTGTCAAGAGCCCTCCGCTGTAAAGATTCTGCTTCCTTAAGGAGCACCATTTGATTTGGTGAAAAGAGGAGGATGGGTGATATGTTATCTAATTGCATTGATTATAAGAGAATAACAAGCTTTAAAGTGTTGCTTCTGAAGCTTTGCTTCAGGGACTGCAAGACAACTGCGTTCCTGCATACTTTGAATTGCTGGGATCAACCCATGTTACCCCTCCCTTATATGCTTATTCAACAAAAAAGTTCTTTGTAGTTGTATATACTTTAAAGGATCCTCAATGCCTCAGTAATGCATTTCAAGTACTGGAAAAGGGTAGAGCACAGCTGTCTTACAGAGGCTTTGCCAAATCTGAATCTGCTTTATGATTTGACCAGTCGAGTCCTCTTTTTTTCCCCTCTTTCATCAATTTGTAACTACTGCTTAAAGCTGCATTACACTTCTGCCCACATTCATTAGAAGCAGTGCAAGTGATTTTTTGTTTACCTCACAGAAGAGTGTTGATGCACTTTGCCTAAATATTAGCGATATACCAAAAGGAAACAGCATACTGAATCCCACTGTGTACAGATTCCTTTAGTATCGTTTCCTACCTTTGATCAGTTTCTCAGGTGTGGATCCACTTAACAGTTCCATTAATCAAAATTCATATGTGTACTCCACATAAGCATCAATACGTTGGTTTATATGAGGAGGGTAACATTAAAATGAAAGTGTGTAGTTTAGGATTGATTGTTATTCACATTTGTGTTCAAATATTTTGACTTCATAATAGAGTAACCTCTGGTGAGAGTTAACTATACAACAGCGTGGATATAATTACACTACCTACCCGTTTAGTAGCACAGGACTCTCATCCCAGTTTGAAGCCCCTTTCCACATCCCTCAACTCTTTGGAGACAAGTTCTTCAGTTTTCTCTCACCAAGCAATGACCATCATGTGGGACTGTCTGTCTCCTAGAAGCCCAGTTCCTACCGCTGCGGTGCTGCGCTTCTCTCCAGACCCTACTGGAAGTTTCCACCTCAATGGAGTAAAGCTACTGCTGTGTTCCTCGTAGGGCAACAAGCTGTATTCAACAAACTTGGTTAAAATCAGTCCTGTATTCTAATATTTGGATTTAATTGCAGACCACAAGAAATCTTAAATGTGTGTATAAGATGAGTTATCAAACTTGTGGAAGCCAAAGGATCTCTGATCCTTGCAGAAAGACTCCCTTTCTAAAAGGAAGACCTAAGCACTTTACCAATCCCAGTTTGTGTGTACATGTGTTGATTTGACAACGTTCATCAAAGCATTTTTCTGCAGTACTAGAAGAGGTATTTTGGTGTGGTAATTGGATGTATTTACCCCTTGGTAAAGGGCTGCGAAGAGAGAAATAACTTTTATAGTGAGTGACACCCTCAATATGCCAAGTTCAATTTGTGTTCATTGCCAGCCAGAGAGTTGCGTCAATGAGAGGATGTGTGCTTGTAGGTGGAAAAGCAGAGGGACAGTGGTGTAACATTTCAGTTCCAGTCTCACTGCCTTTGTGGGTTACCTCCAGGTGTTGTCTGTAGCAATCCCAGTCTCTTCGCTGAAAAATTTTTCCCATTAAATAAATGGGCATGAGGCATTTAGTACTGAAAAAATATAAAAGCAAAAAGGCAGAACTACCGTTCCTCAGGTTTCATTCAGAGATGAGTTCTTTATTAGAAATGTCTGAAAAGTTGTCAGAGAATTACTACACAGAGGACTCAAGAGGCATCAGAATTAATGGCCTGTTTTGAAAGAAAATAAAGAATCTGTGTCCATTGTAAGTTTGCTGTAGTTTCATGCCTAACTATAGACTCTATTCTAGGCACCTCCATAGCTTAAAAAAAAAAGAAAGAAGAAAAGATTATGATAAAGTTAGCAGAATTTAAGACGTGTTTTGGTAGCCCTGTGAGCTGATGAAACTGGGAACTTTCTAATTTGGTTAGCTTTTTATTTCTTCTTGTAACTTAGTTTGCCATGTTATTATCTAAATTGCCACTGCTTTACTTCATAATATTTTATGAGATGATTAATCGTGGCACGTGATGTCCCACTGGAAACCAGTGCAGATAAATATTACATTCCCCTTGCCCCAGGAAGGAGAATATTTTGTTAAGCCTTTATTATTCTTTGTGAGTAGAGATGAACTCGTACAGAAAGCACAGTTTGAATTGCTCAAATGCTGGTGGTTAATTCTTTGTTTTGATTATAAGTATCCACTAAATCACGTTATTGGATGATTAGCTTTTCATTTCCAACAGAAAGTCCCACTTGATATTTATGTATAATTTAACACCGCGTAGCGTCCCTCATGACAGAAAAACAGGCAGGACCATGCTGTAGAGGAGACAAAGGAGGTTTTTCATTCAGCGTGCTGCGCGCAGACAGGACAGTTTTCTCCCAGGCTGGCAAGCTCGCCGACAGGAGGGAAGAGCTGTGCCACCCCGTGTCTGCCTGCCTCTTCTCTGCCTGCCCGTCTCATCTCCTTTGCCACCTGCCTGCCTGCTTGTGTAAATACCATGCTCTTTCTTCACTGATATCCCCTGCAGAAGGTCTGGTCTGCCAGACGTCTTGCTCATTTATTTCCCTTATATATATTGATTTCAACCACGTTTTCCTGATGTGTGCATGTGTGCATTCTGTATCCGTTTACTTGGTGGATTAAAAAAAAAACACACTATAGTAGAAGATTGTATCTCCAATTCCTTCTGTAGCTTTTTGACTGCAACCAGATAAACCTCTGACCCTAGAAAATAACAATAACATATATTAACTGGAAAATACTTGCATAGATTGCTTTCCATTCCGCAACCTTGTTGTTTTCTTACTTTTGTGATCTCTTTAAAAGCAGATAACAGCCAAAATGACATCCTATGAGAAAAAAACAGTGAGAAAATTTTTTTCCTAATGGGAGAAAGTCAGATGGGCAGTCAAGGACTCTGCATGTCTATCATAATTTACTCAAGATTTTCTCTGGAGCTTTCAACTTTGATATCGTAGGTTGATGCCAATGAGCAACTGCAAATACAATTTTAAAAGGGTTTTTATTTTTTGTTATCAGTGATTTTTGCTAGCCTTGTACTAAGAGCCATGGAAAATTAGCATCAAATAGGTTGAGGTTGCATTGCTATTTCAGCATAAATAGTATTGAAAGCGTTCTTCTGCTGGCATAATAGGGTCACCTGTGAAAACCTCTCACAGCTCTGTGCTTGCACAACCTTCCGGGTTTTGGAATATAAGATTCCCGAATCATGTGAACATGATGAAAAATTTACCTTGAGGCTCATGTGTGACTCAGACACTTTTGAAAAACATATACTTTGTAAATGGAGCCTTCACCACTTTTTGACCATATTGACTGCACTATGCCCAAGTAAGAATGCCTCAAATTTGCCGGTTTTGTTGCCTTGCCACGTGCCTGGGTCCCTCTCACTAGCTGTAATGGAAGGCAAGCTCCAGAAGAGTTATGGCAGCGTGGGTTTGGATTTATATTGGCATAACATTTAATGCACTGATGGCAGTCTGGACTCCGTTTAGTTAGCTATGGCTTTCAAAGTACAGTGCTCACTCATCCCTACTTGAAACAAGTCTTGTATTTCATTACTGCCTCAGGATAAGGATAGATGGATAGCGATGACAGAATCAAAACATAAATGGGATAAGAGTTATTCTGGGGATTTATAACATTTGCCATATTAGTGTGTTTTTCCTGTAGTCCCCGAAGGCTGTCTGATGGTTCGAGGAAAACTTTGAAAAACATGTTGTTTAAAGTCAATTCACATATAGACAATCTTCAGTTTTATTCACAATGACATTTGTATAAAACTTTTTTGATTCACATCTTTATTACAAATAATACATGTACTCTTCCTCTCTAAAGGCAATTTGTTTTAGTTAACCAACAGAAATGCTCTACCCTAATACTGGATGTGCATACTGCTTTTACATTTACCCTCTTTTATTTGCAAGTAAAACTGTGTGACCGTAAGTAATCACTGGGCATGCACAGATAGATGTTCTTGTTGGTCTGGCATCGTTTCTGCATAATAGCTGCAGAAGGAATATGCCAGTGGCAGCATGAAGGGTGCAAGCAGAGCAGCATATGGAAAAACCTACTATTGATAACGATAAAGTTGCTCTTTTGGACGTTTCTCAAGCCCTTGCAGCCCTTTTAGAAAGGTCAATGTCTTAACGAACGCCCGTATTATTTTTTGCTGTCGTCCTTCCTCTGGCCCATGGCTGAATGTAGTCTGTCTGTCTTTAAAAGCAACAACAAAAACGTTTCTTATTTCATAAGCAGTGTAAAACCTGTACTTTGATGAGAAGAGAGGCTGGGTAAGAACTCCAGATTCTTGCCTTTTGATTGTCGTGCATGAATGTAGCATAAAAAGTACAAACCGTCCAACTGAAATATATCAGCTTTCATTTTCTCACTAGCGACTCTGTTGTTTTGGATAATACCCAAAATACCACAGCAGTTTCAGTGTTTTGATTCCTCCGCTCTCGAACAAAGAAGTTCCTTGTGCTCCGTTCAGTGTCGCGCTCCCGAGACGGCTTTCTCTGCCTCCTGTTTGTTGCTCTACCTTTTTAGCAAATAGAGCCGCGAGTCCATCTTGCATTTGCCTGTTCGAGTGTAAGGGAACAAAGTCAGTCCTCTGCAGACAGTTGAGTCCTGCCTCCAAGGTGAAATGTGAGACTTTGGCTAGCTGGTATGAAAAGTAAACAGGAAATAATCCTTAGAAATTGGAATCTCCAGCTAGTCTTTTAACTTTTAGCTGTGTATTTTTAAGAGATCCTTTGAACATGAACTTACTTGAACTTTTAAGGCTAAAGAGTTTAGAGGTTGAAATAACTAACCAAAAACCGATGCCAAAGTTCTGCTGAACAATTTTAATTCCAGTGTTTCCCGAGGCAGAAAATCAAGGACTGCCAATTCTATAGCTGATAATCAAGACCGTAATTGGCAATGTTCCTTTGGGACAGGCAGGCTCGCATGAGGGCATTTCTGCCTGCCTCTCACCCCGGAGCCGCTGTCTAGAGATGTTGTCTCAGTGCTACTAAATGGGTAATTTCAGACTCAGCTGAGCACACGCTTCCCGACCCTCTTCAGTGCCAGGTGCTGTTGTGTTGAGGCGAGTACCCAGGACAGAAGAGCAGTGCCCAAGCTCAACCAACTCACTCTTCTAAAGGGAAATAGGTGTAAATGATTCACCCAAGTTACCTCTGGTACTCAAGTGTAGGGGTTTGTATGTTTGATTACACAGCTCTTCTGGAATCATATCAAAATATTGCTGCAGTCATTTGTTCTGCTGTTCTAGAAATTCCTGTTAATTAATAGGAATGGCAGACAAAGATATATCCAAGTTAGATTTCCAACCCCTTTTGACACTCTGCTAGAGCCCCCTAGTGAAACTGGCCATTTTCTGTGATGGCAGCAAGGCACACCACATATGGATTCACTTAGAAAACATGGACAGGAGAATCAGAAATGTTTCCAGTAGACAAGCCCTTGCATTTGAGGAACTTGTGCTTTGCTGTTTTATCCTAAAAAGGCTTAAGAGTTCTAGAAAAATTTTCTCTTCTTTCAAATATTCTACAGATAGTATGAATACTTAATGGAAAAACCATCAGTCTAAGGTTTTTTGAAGACATTTACATTAGTGGAAAAAACATAGATATATATATATTTCATACAAATCTATAAACGTAAATGGAAAAGATATTTGGAAAAGAAGGCGGATGACTACATTTGAAAGGTACCCCAGAGATTTTGAAGCCAGGAAATTCTGGTTGAGGTTATGGAATATTGATTTCTTTTTAACAGAAAAGATGCAACCTTAACCGTCAGGCTTCGTTGTCCAGAAAAATCTTAACACAACAGCTGTTTAAAAGCAGTAAGTTTTATCAAAGGGGGCTATTTTTTTTAAAAGATAGTTATTAATCAATAGACATTAGAGTACCTTCTGTGGAAGAATGTAGTGCATTTTAAAAAAAATCAATCTCTAATTTTGTAGAAAGCCTGCAGTCTGTTTTAACTTTTCCAACTTCATGTACATCTACTAAGACTGAAAATCACTAATTCTTTATTTATTTCATGGAATATACGTAATGTCTCTGATTGCATGTAGATTTGCATTCACATCAAGTCTTAAATTTACACCAAGTCAAAAACCTGGACACAAACTGTAAGGTTCATATGTTATGTTTGCCATTTTGAGCAAAAATTCCTCATTTGTTGAGCCCTGGTCACGGAAGTTATTGTCCAGGTGGTAGATTAATAAGTAGGCAGAATGTAATAGGATCAGGAGAGAGCGATGGACTGCGTAAGCACATGGTATTAATTATAGGCCAAGAGTTAGATTAATGAGTGTGCAGACAGTAATGGGCTCGGCCGAGTGGTGAATTAGGTAAGCATGTGATATAAATTTGTCAGATGATTTCTCAGTTTAGCTCACCATCAAATATTGTGCCATGTGTGTTGCATTATGGTTACGCATGCATGTGAGTGCTGTGAACTAGAGAGGCATGTGATACATGTATATTACAGCCCTCTCAAATTTATCCTCCATCATGGATCATCTCTTGTTTTTTGCCTGGTAATGTCCATTGTCTTGCAGTTGATACTAATATTATCCAACCTCTGCAGTGAGAGCTGTGCTATGCTGGCTTAAGCAAATCAGACAATATGCGTGCAGTAAGCGGGACACATGCCCGCTTGCAACACAGATGGTCGTACAGCACAATTGCCGAACGTGCACGATCTGTGAGGGTGGCGAGGAAAGGCAGGAATTTTCATCCGCCATAGGCAGCAAAAAAGCTTTGAATAAGCTCTGTGCTCTGGGAGCACAGAAGTTTCACACCAGTTGGTGACAAGGTTGGGAATGGTCTACTGTGGGTGCCTGCTGCACACAGCGGTGGGTCCCTTTCCCATGATGGAGATGTGGTTCTCGTTTCCATCATGCAGTTAAGGACAGAGGATCTTGCTGCAGGACAGTTCTCCAGCAGAAAGGGACGTGGGTCTCCTTTTGGCTTCCCAAACTCCATCCCTGCACTGCAGAAAATCAGCGTTTCCATTAGAGATGAGGCACTGGGCAGCTTTGGAGGAGAGAACAGCCCTCTAAACCCAGAAAAGCGTTACTGGGGAACAGCCGTGTTATACAGCGAGAGCAATGCTGGGGGAGTGCCGTAGCTATGATGACTCCAAAATAACAATTGTAAAGACTGGCACAACCTGTCAAAGTTGTAAATGTGAATTCCTGCTAGTGAAGGATCAAGTCAAGTTTTAGGCTATTGACAAGATGTCCTTTTCTATACAACCGAGTAGGAAGGGGGTTATGTAAGAATCAAGGTGTAAACTGCAACGTTAATTATTGTATTATTATTTTTTAAAATATGGTATTCGTATGAGGTTTTGTCCTAGAGGATTCAACTGTTATTGGAAGCAAATTCCAAATGGAAGTCACGCATACTTGTTCAGCTATAAATGTAAGGTAGAGCTATATTCACCTTTGCTGGAGCTCCTTTTTGACCTGAGCCTGCCTTTCCTCACACTGATTTCAAAGGACGCACATAGGCTTAGAGCACTTAGCAAGAGGTACTTTTTCTTCTGCCACCATTCTGTTTTGTGACCTTGGAGAAAACATCTTTCTTCTCAGCCTCAGTTTCTCATTTGTCTCTTTTTTTAATCCCAATCTACTTAGATTATAAAACTGTCATACCACAAAATAGCTTTTACTAGGTGTTTGTGAAAAGTCTGGTGGAACAAGGACCTATCTTGACTGATGCCTCTAAACACAGCCTCGCAATGATATTATTAACATTTAGGGGTTTCCTGTTAAATATTAAAATAAACCTGTCCTAGCTACAAAGGGAAATATTGGATCTGACTTTTACCAGTATAAATCAAGAGTTAACTTTACTTAAGAAAATTGAATTGCATAGATGTGAAAGAGTGAGAAGGAGGAGAGAATCACGCCTGCAGCAATAAGTTGATGAAGGAGACTCTGGCACCTTCCTAATCCTTAGAACAAAAGCGCTTCCATAAATTACCATTATGTTATCCAAGTGAATTCAAGGACCAACTTACATAAGTGGAGGATTCTAGCTAATCTATGTATTACTTACGATTACATCATGACTTATCTAGTGCAGGAATGGCGTAAAATTATAATAATGTACTCTAAGGACTTAGTGACCAGTTTATAAGACTCAGGATTCCTACTGTATCCAGGAACCCTGCTATATAATCCATTCCAAAACCTGATTAAATAGTTTGATCTTTTGCCTTTTGATAATCCTGTTGGGAGGCTTGTTTCAGAACACCTTTGCTCTGAGGCTTAGCACTGCATTTTTAATTTCCAACCTAAAGGTACTCCTATTCATTTTACATCCATCTGTTCTTGGTCAAACATTCTCCCCTACCTTCAGTAACTCTTCTCCCTTCTGGTTGTTCACCACATTAATTTATAGACAGAAATCTTACCTGCATCTTCATTTTCTAGGCTGACTGTGTCAACATCACTATGCATTTGCCGTAACTTAGGGATTTTGTACCTCTGGCTGCGACAGTGACCTTTCTTTGGATCTGTTCCACTTTGAATTAATTTTTCTGGGACAGCCGATGCTCACAGTATTCCATCCTTTTGTATAATGGCATTAATACTTCCTTCTCTTCACTGGGAATACTTTGCTGCATTATAAAATAACATCTTTTTGCCATTGTGCCCATGACCTTATAATGCAATCATTCTGTAATTCACTGATATACCTAGGTTTTCTCCTTCTTCCAAGTTTCCCGCAAATGCTCCTACATTATAAAGGAAACCACATATTTGCCTAATTGTCCTCATGAATTTGCACCTTGCTCTGTTTAATCCAGTCCTTCCTGTATGGCAGTTCAATCTGCCACTTTACTGACTGTCTCTCACAACTTTGTAATTTCTCCAAATCTTATTGTTCAAGGGCATTATTAAAAGTACTGGATGAGAACAATCCTGATGGAGATTTTAGTAACCATCCCGCTGAGGCAGCGTAGCTTGTCTTTTAGCACAACCTGTTGTCATTTCCTCTTTAGCTAATTCTTTATCATCCCCAAAGTTTAGTAACTCCTGGTGTAGCACTGCCTGAAATACTTTATTGATCTTTAGAAAGCTTAGATCTGCTGCATGTCCTTTGCTTAGAAAATAGGTCATTTCGTTGTAAAAAATGAGGTTTGCTAGCTCTATCTTTGGTTTATCTATGTTCTGTCTTCATTAATATCCTTTAGTCCTGGCCACTGGACCTGTGCTTACGTGTGCCAGCTCTTCCGTTGCTCTGCAGTAGAGGTGATCCAGTCCTGGTTCCTCATTTCACTTGCACCCATGCCTTGAGTTCAATGACTTGTTAACCATAAGCCAGCAACATGCCTTCATGGCCAAGAAGGCCAATGGTACCTTGGGGTGTGTGAGGAAGAGTGTGGCCAGCAGGTCACAGGAGGTTCTCCTCCCCCCTCTACTCTGCCCTGGTGAGGCCACATCTGGAGTGCTGTGTCCGGTTCTGGGCTCCCCAGTTCAAGAAAGACAAGGAACTACTGGAGACAGTCCAGTGGAGGGCAGCGAAGATGATGAGGGGACTGGAGCATCTCCCTTGTGAGGACAGGCTGAGGGAACTGGGTCTGGTGAGCCTGGAGAAGAGAAGACTGAGAGGGGATCTCATCAATGCTTATAAATACCTTAAGGGTGGGTGTCAAGAGGATGTGGCCAGACTCTTTTCAGTGGTGCCCAGTGACAGGTTAAGGGGCAACGGGCACAAACTGAAACTCGGGAAGTTTCATTTTAGTATGAGGAAGAACTTTTGTACTTTGAGGGTGGCAGAGCACTGGCACAGGCTGCCCAGAGAGGTGGTGGAGTCTCCTTCTCCAGAGATATTCAAAACCCACCTGGACATGTTCCTGTGCGACTTGCTGTAGGTGACCCTGCTTTGGCAGGGGTGTTGGACTGGAGTGGGGTTGGATCTCCAGAGGTCCCTTCCAACCCCAGCCAGTCTGGGATTCTGTGACTTCTCTGGGTTTTTCATCTCCTTTGACTGTATTCATTCCTCTGCCCAAACTCTCATTCTCAGAAAGCTGCCTCTGCTGTCAGATGGTTCATGTGGGAAATTGAGGCACTGTCCTTATCCTGTTGGGGCCACTTCTGAAGTACACATTAATGTGTAACCCATCCTCACTGTATGGAGAGCCCAGCTCTGGGTTCTGTCCTTGGGTTTTGATTATCTACGTGAGAAACCTTTTGTCACGTGTTTGAATATCATTTGCAAAGTCTCAGATATACTTTTAGCGAGTCTTACTTCTGGCCTCTAGATGTAGCTTTCTTTGTCTTTTTTTTTTTTCCCCTTCTGTGTTCATTCCTGATATGCTTATTGAGGTGTCTGAGTAAGTGACTGACTAATTAACACCTCTTCAACTGTAACTGGTGAAGCATCTTAATAACATAATTATTTTGAAATTATTTTTGCAGAGACAGTGCTAACAGGGTTTTTTTGTGTCTATGTATAAATGTACACTGTGATTTGACATCTTGGAAGTTAGAAACAGCCAAGATATCATAAATAATAGCTTATCATTGAATGTAGTCAGGCCTAACAGTATTTGCCATTCCTTTTTCACTCTGTTAGCTAAAATGCTTTCTTTTCAGCTCAGATGTCTTTATAAAGAATGCAATATTGACCTAAGCTTTGCAGTACAGAGGCAAATCTAGATCAAATCATGTGTATCTTTCCTAAAGTGATCTCAGTCCGGCTGAAGTGGAGTAATTGCCTAATTATAGTTTTCAGGTTGTAACCTTGTGGCCTTGTTTTCCTCTCAAACTGGTGTAAATCCATTCTAAGTCCATGCATTCAACAATATGTGCCCAAAAGCTTCTTGTTATGAATCAGTGGCATTTGCAACATTGTTGAGAGCATGGTTTCAACCTCTTTCTTACATGATTGGAAAAACAAATGATGAAATATAATAGTATAAACACTGAACATTCTTTGACTGTTTCATAGTGGATTGATGAAGAATGAGTTGTGTAACCCAGTGACAGATCAACAGAGTCTGAAGAATTTTGAAGGAGTGCCGAGTTGTTATTTAGTAAAACCACTGAATGGTTATTTTTTGGACTACTTGCCAGATAGAGATGCACTTCCAACAGGGTAGGTTTTCTTATCAAATGGCCTGTTGTTAAAAGGAAGGTGGAAATTAGGGGTTGAAATTTCACTTCTTCAAACCATGGTTTAAATGCAATTTGTTATTTCTTATTGCTGACTACAGCCTTGAGCGTACCTAGTTAAAGGAGGTCTGCTGAACAGCCTTCCCACTCCATGCCTTTTAAATAAGTTACCTGGGAGGTTTTGAAACATCGCTGCAGTCTTTGTTGCCCAGGATAGCCCCTGTCTCTAAAATCCATCCCAAATCCAAGGCGTAGCCCTTCACCACTGTGCTTTTCAGAGCAAGCAATCAAGTGGAAGTTACCTTTTCTCTATGCACCGCAGCCCACGCACACATCCCAAAGCAGGAAGACAGTTGGCTTCCTCATTATGAGATGTCTGCTTCTGCCTCCTAAAAAGCTGTATAACTCACAGAGAAAAAACATGTGCAGAGTTCTCATGCAGGGCTCGGTCCAGGATCACTTGGATGATTTCTTCAGCTCTAAGCTGAGGGTCACAGGGTTGACACCCGGCTACTGATCTCCGTGGTGGGACAAGAGGGTTGCATATGATTCACACAGCAAACAGCCCGCTTTCAAACAGCCTTTGTACTTTTCCAGTACAGCAATCTGTAAATCATTATGCACCCCCTCTTTGCCCAATCCACACAGGATGTGAGTCTGTGTCAGCTCCCAGCTTGATAGCCTTCCTCTTTAGCACGATCAATAAAAAACTCCTGCGTGCAGCTTTGGAAATGACTACTCTATCGCCTGCCTCTAGCCAAGAGGGTGGGTGACACATTCGCAGATGTCCCACATCTGACGGGGTTGAGGCTAGAGGCATATTTTCCATTGGCAGGTAGAGAGAGAGACCTGCCGTTGTGAAGCTGGTCCGTCCGCACTACCGCAGCTGCTCCTGGCTAACCCCAGGTTCCGGTGGGCCATGAGAACCAGTGGTGTTTCGGGAAAAGCGTGGTTGTACGCACCCCACCACTGACATTTCTTCCTGCTGGCAGGCCGTGTCACTTCTGTGGAGAGGAGAGGATTGCTCTAGGTGTACTTATTTTAAATGGGGACGAAGTGTTTGAATCAGTGAGCATTCTACCGCAGCTGCTCCTGGCTAACCCCAGGTTCCGGTGGGCCATGAGCACCAGTGGTGTTTCGGGAAAAGCGTGGTTGTACGCACCCCACCACTGACATTTCTTCCTGCTGGCAGGCCGTGTCACTTCTGTGGAGAGGAGAGGATTGCTCTAGGTGTACTTATTTTAAATGGGGACGAAGTGTTTGAATCAGTGAGCATTTCCGGGTGCTTGTCACAGGTCTTACTTCAGGGAGACGAGGAGGTGGACATTTGTCAGGAGCAGTTTGAGTGGTTCTGATAGACAGGCAGATGCAGCTCCCTTTCTCCCTCATTCGTATCTGTGGAAGTAGCAAAGCGGTATTACCTCCCTCGCTAACTCCCGCTCCAAGTTCAGCAAGCAAAGCCGCTCATCATGACAGCTGAAGCTGTGACAGGCCACATCTCCCCCCAGGAAAAGTACAGGAATAACAAGAATTTGAAGGGAAAGACCTGTGCAGTTCCTCTGGTTTCATGCTGCCTTCTACAGACAGTTCGCATCTTCAACCTCCACTTGATATCCAGTTTTATAACATTTCAGCCTAAATCTTCACAGGTGTTCAACACCTTGGGCACATTGGTTTTAATGGGAGGTGACTACAGAGCCAGTATTAGGCAGTTGATTAGGGCAGGTTGATGGGGGGAAAATGGTCTTTAAAAGGCACTCTTGGTACTGTTGCTACTGCCAAGAGAGAGTTTGGGCTTGGTGCTCAGATTTGGAGTCACAACAGCAAACCTACCTTCAGTCCATGCCAGCATTCGTGGTAAAGGCAGATGTGACTTTCCTGGAGTAGCTCCCAGGACCTCCATACTAGTTTTTCCCTTTCCTTTGTTTTGCCTCCACTTTCCGAGGTAGCAAAACCAGACCATTTATCCTTGGGTGACAAAATTCAGTTTTGGCTAGAACACTGAGAAACCTTTTGCTGGGACTGCACAGGTGATGATGGGCACATCTTTGAGATTTTCAGCTTTGTGCTTCAGTGGATAGTAACCACAGATGTTTCCACAGAGATGATATAAATAGATCAATGTATGTACCTGCCATCCATTCAGAAAAAAAATATTGGAGGCGTTTGTGCTATAAGCCAGGTGAGCTCATTGTAAAGATTTTGGAATAGAGCTTGAGGAGTTCCAAGTACCATAATCTAAGAGAACTTCCTCGCGTGGGGACTGGATGTTCAGCTGTAGTCATTTGTCATTCTTCCTGGAGTTTTACATGCCATTCAAATCTGTCTTCCAGATAAAAATCAGTGATACAGGTCATGGCTTCGAGAGTGTGGGCTATGGTGATTAGCCATGATCTGTTTGTGATGATACCTGCTTGCCTCCCCAATATGCAATGTATTTTAATCCTCTCTAAGCCTCTTTTCATCATTGTGTTCAACAGACAAGTAAAGGAGTAAGTAGGAGCACGCTGTGAGTGCTATTGTGTCAAGTGAAGTATGAGACTCTGCCTTGCTCTTTCCTTTCATCTTCTTGGCCAAGCTGGGACAATATGTAGCTCGGTATTATGCCATATTTATTATTCTTCTCACAGAAGAAAAGGCTCTGTTAACTCTTTTGTGCTGGTAAAATTATTGTGGATAATTATAAGTGACTGAACTCTTTGAGGTTAATAATTCCAATACCCAGTATGAGTCATAGGCGCATCGCAGGCATTGCTTTTGTATGTTATATGGGCTAAAGGACAATAATTTTGCTCAAATATGGCAGTTTCCCTCTGAGAAGTATTTTCTCTATTTCAAAGAACGCCATCTATCATTATGACATACTCCAAAGGGGAAGCCCAAGGCAAGCAAGCCAGGCAACAGCAGAATCAGCAGAAGGTTAGAATGCGTGGTACACAAAGACTTAAAACCCCAAAAGAGTCTTCTGTCAGGCACCCATTTTTACCCTAGATATCATCAGTTAATTACTTGCTCTGAAGTCAGTGCACATTAATGTGAAATTGTTTAGCTTCGCTATGAGTGAGTCCATTTTGCTGACCTCCGACTTAGGAACTGCAGTAAATGTCATGAGCTGCAGTGAGCTGTTCAGGCCTTCTGCGGTCATCTGCTTAGACCTTGAAGCAGCTGACCTGTAGGTAGACCCAAATAGCAAGTTTAAAGCAAATATGTCTGATCAGAAGTGAAAAGATGAATCATCATCTCTAAAACATAGGACAGTTGCCAGCAAGTTTCAAAATTCTCTCTGCAGAGTTAAGGGACTTGGAATGCAACTTCCTAAAAGTGGTTAATCAGTTCTGATGATTGATAGAAGGCGCTTATTTTCCTCAAGGTTTTCAAAAGCTTCTGAAATATTCCAATAATTGGTGGTGTACAATATTAAAAATCCTGCCAAGCTGTCTAATTAAATCCAGCCATAGTTGCTTCTCAAAACCAAAATTAACTACTTGGTTTGACATATTGTGAGCCCTCTTACACAGGTGGATAATTCAAGCTCCACAAGGAGTTTTGGTCACCTAGTTTCTCAGTTCAGTGGATCTGCAATTGAATCATTTCCTCTTAATGGGTGACTTGACTAAGTGGTTCGAAAGTAATTAGCAAACACAGTGGATCTGATATTGAAGTGTATGATCAGCATCTTATCGGGAGCTACTTATTTCCTGTGGGAAACTGCGGTCGACTTCTCAACAAATCCAGAAGGCAACTTGTTGCTGCTTCTTCTAAGGAAGCTAATCAAGGAATGGTTGCACCGTCCCAGGCATGTTTTGACTTGTGATGAAGGGATCCCAGCTGATTTTAAAGGCATTTTCAGAAAGTCTATTCTTTATTAGTATTGGATGTTTTATTTGGTCACTTTTAAGAAAGCAGTAATTGGCTTCTTACAGACGCAGACTATTTTTTATCCACTAATACATTTTAATCTTGGTGCACAGCTATTAATGGGATATGCTTCCACTCCAGAGCAATTCAGATTGATTTTGTTTCTACTTCAGAAATATATTACAGTAGACCCACAGTATATAAAAGTACTCAGTGTTTTGAGATGAACTAGCCTCTCGGTATTTGCAGCTTCTAATGGGAGCTCAGTACATTTAGAGAAGAAGTGGTGATTGATTGCCTGGTGCTCGGGCTAATTGATACGGCACTGAGCTAGTCAGAAGCTCTCAGCTCCATCAAAATCACACATGACATTGCTCCAGTGCCTCCTAATATTGACTGGGTAGTTCATATGATAAAAGCAACATGTTTTGGAGGAGACGTCCAGAACTGAGTGAATCTTCCTTCGGCATCAGTTACATTCTTTCCAGAAAGGCTTCCTGCCTGGAGTAGCATTACTCCTCCGCTGGAAATTTTTTAAAAGGATGTTCTCAGGTCTGTTTATTTTTTATGGGCTTGGATGCGGTCACTGAGATCCTGTGAGATCAGAAGAATGGAATGAAAGTGGCCACAGATGACACTTGAGCTATTTCCACAGCTGGATGCACAGCAGCCAGAGGAGGCGGTCCTCTGCAGATGAATTAGTTCGTTGAAGTACATGATACAAAACATCTGTTACAATGAGAACAAACAAAAACATTGTGCCTTTGAAGACTGCGATTTGTTGGGAGCTGCTTGCAAGGGTGCTGAATGAGGCAGTTGTCAGCAAGGAAACATTTTCAGCCTTGCCCTTGTGTGAACTAAAGCAAAACTACACGGTAAAAAAATACCTAAATTCAATCAGGCAAAAGACCTGCTTTCCCCAAATTTAGTTACTCTGATTCCTGATACGGCAACGGGGAGGGAGAGAGCCCTTCTGTACCAAATGGTTTTTATACCCTAAACCACTTTTAATAGAATGGTGTAATTCCAGCTGAGTGGCTGTAAAAACTTAGAAGCTACACTGGTACAGTGACTGTTATTCTGTCAGTCGTTCCCCACACTGCTTTATTACCAGCTGTCTTGAGGTGCAATAGACGTTTTTCATTGTCACTGCCACCTGATGACAAATAAAACCTTCAAAATGGTTTTGCTCTGAGGAGTAGCTCACAGCTCCTAGCCAGAAACAGACCTTTCACGTCACCTTAATGAGCAGAAGCGATCCAAACGTTCCCACCCCATTTTACTCCTATGAGGCGGTTACTTTTGGCTGCCTTTGATTTTTTGTCTCGCAGTTGAGCTCATGAGGAAGTAGAAATACTAGATATTTCTGGAGTAAATAAACAACACTGTGTGTATGAAGGCTGAAGGCAGATCAGTCAAAGCCAAGTGTTTATCGGTTATTACAGGTCAGTATTGTTCTCATAGACAGTTTAAAGAAAATGCAATACTCCTAACACAGTATTTTAGCCATGGTATGGATGAATTAGATGCAGGTATATACCAAAGCACTGGTTCCTCTCTTTTTTTTTTTTTTTCCTGAAGTGAGCATACTAACTAGCACACAGATTCGATGACAGACGAGAGCCGTATCTTATATGCATAACAGGAAAAGGCTGCACTACCAAATCGTGCTCCTAAAGAGGGCTGGTGCCCAGTCTGTGTGTGCACATAAGGTAGATAATAGTAGTAAAAGAAATAAATAGAACTTAATCCTTTAGATCAAGTAAGTAGTAGGGATATGTGGTTTTGGAGCTGGAGCTCCTTCAGTTCTTCCTCTGCTGATGGCCCCCTGTGTCTGCACAAAGCAGCTAGATGTTTTCGTAAAGGCTCAACAAGTGAAACGGGAGCTCCTGTGGGTCTCAGGGTGTCAGATGGGCCATTGGGAGAGGGCATCCTTCCTGGCTTTGCATCTGTGATCCGGTGGCGGGTGTCAGGAGAGGTGAGAAGCTGCTGAGGAAGCAAAGTTAAACAAGGTTCTTGTTTAGTTCGATCGATTCTAGTTTATGCTTCCCTGATGAGCAGGGTGTCTGATGGTGTACATAGTCATAGTTTATTATAGCTGTACCAGACAATTATGTTAATGTTACTTTTATTTCCTAATATTCTTTGATCTCATACACATCAAAGATGTAAAATTTTAGTCTTGTTGGTAATTAGCTAGAAAGCAAATATGTTGTCTGTCAGTACAGAGGATACAAAGCACAAGAAATTGTCCTGGGGGAGTCTGGATTCTAGTCTAATTTTTTTTTCTTCTCATCAGATTTGTATTTCCCTTTCATCAGTTGCCTCGGCCATTAAATAAATGTACTGGAAGTAAACTTTGCCATTGTGAAACTCATTCAGCTTTTTAAACCACCTAGTCACTCAGTATGGGTCCTCAATTGAGGAAAAACAGTTTGGTACATCAAACAAAAATGTACATCAATGTTCTCCAAACTTGCAACAACCCCTCGCGGTCTGTATTCACAAAGGTTTCACGCTTGCTTGCTGTTAGTTTTAAGCAGACCAGGGCTAATGCTGTGCACAGTTCTGATTTGATTTACCCATTATAGTCCAAAGGCTTTGATTCCTAACTTGTGATTAGTGCTCTGGTCAAGAACGGCAAATGAGTATATGCTAAATTATTTGGCTTTGCAGTTGCTCTTCAAAGCTGTCTTTCTGGAAAGAGAAAACACACAGGGAGTATTTTACAATTTCGGCAGCGAATCTCTGCATCAGTACTTTATGCCTACAGGTGGTGGATTTTTACGTTGCAATTTATTCTGGGGATTGACCCCTCCCCCTATTTTTGTTCATGAATTGCAAAGAGATCATTATCTTCATAAATTTGTTTACTGTCCAAAACTTTCATATGAATAATTGATAACAACATTTCAGCCTAAGGATTGTTCTCAGTGTGCATAACAAGTATTTATTAGATGGTTTCATACTGGAAGTTGTTATTAGACTTGCCGCCTTCCTGTTCCGAGGTTCATTGTCCTTATCTTTATTAATTACTTCAGCTTCTAGACAAGATGACTGTCTTGCCATAAAATAAGATTTTGTTTCTTGATTATACAAGTCTGCAGGCAGCCATAGGCTGCCTGTATGGCAAGTACACAAAATTTAAAATTGGGTTATTAAAAAAAATAATAAATTACTGAATTATGGTCTGAATCTGAAAACAAGAGCAAAATCATCCCTGCTTGGGATTAATTAACTAATGACAGTCTGTCTGTGGTATAAAAATCTATTGGATACCTACATAATAAAGTACAGTTTGGCGTCCGTCTCTGAGGATTAAAACAACGTGAAATCCTGGTAGCATTCGAGTCGGTGACAAAACTCTAATTGATTTCAGGGGGGGCCAGGATTTCAGGCCAAATTTTTCAAATTCACTAAACTAAGATCTGTATGGTACTGTGATTGTTGGACTATGGAGGTTTTAACCATTGAAATTGCAAACACCTTCTGCTAAAAATTTGTCCGCGACTAGTTCTGATTTGATGCTTCAGGCTTGTGCATTTCTACTTTACTTCCCTATGTTTATAATCATGTGCAGTGACATAGGACTGAAACACCACAAAACAGGGTCTTTCATGATACTGCAGTTCCTCGATAGTAGAAATAGTACCAGAAAATACCACAAGAAATACTACCAGAAAACCATTTCATGTACTTTCAGTCCCACAAATGGATTTGCTGTGTGCCTGGAAAAGCCACCGCGGAACAGAAATATGGTTGCTAAGAGGATGGTCTCTACTGGAGTTTATCGGAACATCTGCTGGTAGTTATGTTGTGTCTTTTGATGTCAAACACAAAACAAGGGTTTGTTTGGTTTTTGGAGGAAGGGGGTTCACATGGAATGAAGATTCACAAGCATGCAGTGCACATAGTCCAGCCCTCGAGTCCCCATCACTCTGGAATTAATTAGACTGCTCTTTTTTCTATCCACACAGCTCTGAAGAAAAGGTGGGAGTATTACCCATTTGCTTATCATCTCATTCCTATTTATCTTCCCTTGGATGTTTCTTCTTTCCTTTTCCTCTGAGGCTACTCTTCGCCTCTGGCTAGGACTGACAAGACTATTACATACGTAGTACTCTGTGAATAATAAAATTTGGCTTTGTGGGCAGAATCAAATAACTTGTCTTGAAGTGAAAATGTGCAGAGGGAGAGGGTAGTGACATGGAAAAAGTTGTGAAAATGTTGTTTTGACTCCGCTCCAGGAGAGAACTTAGGGAGTGGGGAGAGGGTGAGAAGAAGAACAAAGACAAAATACCTGTAATCTTTCTGTTTTCATTTCTGGGCTATTGAACTCATTTTAAGCTTTTTTCCCTTCAAATTTAGATAAATTCTGAAATGACATGTCATTTTGAAATACGGTGGAAACATTGCGTTTTGACAGCTCCAACTTTTTCATTCTTTTGGTCACAATTATGTGCCAAGCGTGACCTGAATTCACAGGATGTTTTATTCTCCCTCAAAGTGTTTTTTCCAAATAATTTACTGTTCATCTCAGCAATATGTGTATACCGTCCAGCTGGCCTTTTTTTTTTTTCTCTAGCTTATATTATGATTTATTCCTCCAAAGCATAGAGATCTTACTTTCATGTAAAAGACGTCTCCTTGAACTCATGGCAGACTCAGCTACCCAGTCTGTGCTTCTCAGAAGGCTGATCATCCAGTTTGGGTCAAAGACTCACCGTGGTACCTTTACCACCGTAGTGGGCCACGAAATTATTCTTCTCTGGCTGCAAAACAAGGTGCTCTTATGTTGTCTGAGACATTTTCACAGCAGTATATGGTAGCAGGCAGTTCCTAGTCAGCTGCCTTGTAGCCTGAAGAACTGACTTCTGTTGGGTAAGTGTAAACGTAGGGTTTAGAAAAAGACCTTGACAATTCTTGAACTGCTCTTTCTTGGCTCGTCCTTAGGATCTTTGAAATTAGCGTTGACCCCAATGGTAGTTTGATTACTAGATGTCAGAGAAAATAAAACAAGCATAAAGATTTTTTTTTTTTCCGGAGAAAACTGAGCATCTCTACAATATTCGAATAGCTGAAAAATGTTCAGGAAAGCAGCCCAGAGAAACATCTTTGACTTCAACCTAAAATTCTGCAAATCAGACTGTGTGTGGAGGACACAAAGCCATAAAGGAGTAAAGAAAGTCTTTGTCATATGTCAGGATCTGACTGCTGTGCATCCACATGGGCTTGTACACAAGCGACTGGTAGGAAGTGGTGGTGCACCAAAAAGCTATAATAAATCAAAGCTTTTTATAGAGATTACTGCAACATGTATGGATAAATGTGAACCAGAGCGACTTACCTAATTTACTTCAATAAATCCATTCACATTAGAAAATGGAAGCAGCAAACTTGGATTTCATTTGGCCATGTTGCTTTGGCTAATTTTTTGGCTACTTTGGTTTATGACAGAAGGCTGCACTTGAGCGGGCAGCCTGATGCTGAGACATGCAGAACTCTCTGCATTCATCTGCTTATGCAAGAATTGACTCCTGTTTTGGGGTAGGTTGAAATGGATTATAATTTGATGCAAGAGATGGCCGTCTATCAATGTAGAGAGAGGTAATAATGAAGTCTTAGGTGATTCTAGGCATGACTGTGACTGGAGAGCTGAAAAAGTACTTTGTCGTCTGCTTTCTGTCTTCATTCAACCAGTAGCACCAGAATTCCTCTGAAACTGGTAGCATGCTGGGATGGATGTGGTCCATTCACTAATGTGGAAAATGGACTCTTTCGGGATCCGTCTTTGGTGGTTAACAACTTTCTGATAAAATAGAGTGCCCTGAAAAGACACAGTAGCGACAGGCTGGTGATGAACACCCTCCGTAGACCGGGCAGCGTGCGGGGCAGTGACTGTG
>NW_009613727.1:80236-80693 GCF_000690535.1 Cariama cristata
ATTTCTCGTCCCCTTTGAGCTAACCTTTGGGGATGCATCCCCCCGCCTTTCGCAATCCTTGGGAAGGCTGTTGGACATCACCAGTTGCGGTGATGTATTTTTGTGATGGAGAGTTTTTCTGTGGGTGGCTGATGCCTGGATATAACCGAACAGCTGTAGCTTGATAATGACTTTCAATCCCAGCAATGACCAAACCTGGTGACCCAGCGTTGAGACTCCCCTATTCTATTACCAGTCCTCTGAGCCACTCTGTTCCCCCCATGTATTTTCAACATATTTAACATGTTACAGCTGTGCTCAGTGCTATACAATAGTTAAGAGGGCTGCCAGCATTTCCAGTATGAACTCATATTTTAAGGATAATAACTCAGCTGTAAAAATGTGCTCCGGGCTGAAACTTTATAAGGAAGATCTCAGCCCAAGAGTGACTTTGGGGAAAAAAAAAAAAAAAAAAAAA
>NW_009613728.1:0-11712 GCF_000690535.1 Cariama cristata
TCAGTCTCGTGAAGCCTGATCTTCTCAAGGATATTGCCTATTAAAGCATTTACTGTCTTAATTCTTTTTGCACACAGTATTTTTGGTGAGGTATTGGTCAAGAACATAACTCCCATAATTTTTGCCACACTCCATAGTTTTGGAACACCCTTTGTTGGGAAGGAGAAGGAATTTTGTTTTGTTAGGAGATCTCTGAAGAATTTAATCAAACGTCATAGGGTCCTGCACCAGTCCTTACCACAACTAGTCTCATACAAGTTAAAGACTGTTAATATCTGAAAGGCAGAGAAACTTGAACTATTTCAGTTTCCGAGTGCCTGAGCACTTTGAAGAATTACATGTGACCCTGTGACTCCATTTTGTGTCTAATCGCTCTCAGCGGGAAGGTGCTGAGTTGTTCTTGTGTCTTCCCTTACTTCGTGTCTGTCTTACTCCTGGCTCTCAGACAGAGACAACCTGGATGTTTAAACAGAGCTGGATGTATGCTTTTACTGACTGATAAATGTTTTGGGTTTATTTTATAGAGAATTTTCTAGATTCTCTGTTTTGTAAAGCTCTATCGACAAAGGCTTTCTAGTTCACAAGCAGTAGGAGGACTTTTAAGATAGGGGATTTCTCTTTGATCTACTTGTTTTTTCATATGGAAAGTTTTCATTAGTCAAATTCTTGACTTGCAAAAAGTTGTAGAGAAATTTTCTTTGCGGCAACTTTCTTTGTGACTGTTGCAAAAATACGATCAGTGTAATAGCAAATATTCCCTAGTAATTAGAAATGAACTATAAAATCTGCCAAATGGCTGTTAGTTATTCTCTTAAAACACAATAATGAAGATCAAGGTTTCAAAAGTCATTGAAGCTGACATCCACCCAGGCAGGCCTAATGTAGGAAGACTTGCCCTGCTGGGGGCATGCTGATTTCCTCAAGAGGCCTCCAAAAACAAAGCGAATCTAGAAAACAAAAAAGTCCCCAAACTGCTAACTGCCAGAGTATTAAAGTCATGGTTGGGGGGCTTAAAGCTGAGCTATGTCAGGAAATGGGAAATGAACTGGAAATAGGGCAGTGTCACATTTAATACATTTCTTGCGGTGTGTAAACTGGGAATTTACCATGTCTCAAGGCAAAAATCTTCTCTTGTAGCGACTAATCACTGAAGCTGTTCATTTTTCTGATATTGGTCAGAATCCAAGTGTAACCTTTCAACAGCAATCCATTTGACAGTGTTTCTTTTAATGTTTGAATGTACTGACGCCATGTATCAAGATACAATTTTAGGAGAAGGGCACTTGGTTGTGCGAGGCAGAGCGTGCGAGCGCGTGTGCCGCTGTGAGCAGGAGAGACCTCCTGGCATAAACACCTTGCAGAAACACCGAGCACGGTCCTCCGAATGAACACCACCAAGTCTCTAGCTTTTGTGCTTTTTTCCCCCCACGCTGGTAAATGCAAAATAAGGAAAAAAAGCTGCTACAAAAGGCTTATGTCGAAGAAGATACATCTAGGAGTTATCATCAGAATATAAATACAATGCTTACGCATTCCTCCCTGTTGATTTTCATGCAGTGGCTCCGTGGTCTCTGGAGACATGCTCATTGACTTTGGTTAATTTGGGTGTGTTTCGTTTTAGTCCTACTACTGAGGGATAACTACTTAAAAATGAGCTGTCTTTAAGGAAGCATCATGTCTTTCAATTCTGTTTATCCTCTTTAAATTGTAGGCTATGCACATGATTCTCTGTGTGTCTCTGTACTGAGCAATTGAGCCCATAGTGTTATCCAACTGGATGCACAGGGGAAAAAAAAATCTGCTTAATTTAAATGTATCTTACAGTACAGAAAAAATAGAAGGCTTGATTTTTTAGAAGTCATTATCTTTAGAATATTTGTTGTGATTCATTCAGGATATTTTGTTTCAGTTTCTCATTGAAGTGATACATTGCTTTGAGTTTTCTCCTGCTCTTTTCTTCCAGATCAGTATTTTTTTTTAATTCAGGAAAGAGCAACCCTCCCAAATAATTTGATGTCTCTGTAGCCCTAAGGTATTGTACTTACTTTCTGTGTATATATATTTGTGTGTGCATGCTGTTTTTCCCTAATTAGATACTATTTGAAATGAGAAGGCAGCTGTGTGGCAGCTTAACAGAATGATGTTTCTACAGCTGATAATTGAGGGTTTGTGTTTTATAGCCTGGGATGTGACTTGGAGAACTGGGAGAACCAGAAGGTGCAGGCTAGGATTGGAGGTGTTTCCCCATTGCTCGGTGTTGGAGCCGCTTGCAAGTTGTGTGTCAAATGGTTGGTTAGTTTGAGAAATGAGCCTGGACCAGCTCTTCCATGATATGCTGTAAAATAGCTCTTCTTTGCGCTTTTAGGAAGGCACAACAGTAAAGTGCTGCTGTTTCATTTGACAAATACTTTTTTGTTCTTCAGTCTCTCAAGTGTTGTGCATCCGTGAAAGCACTGGTCTCTCGTCAAGAGCTTTAAGAAAGACTGTTTTGTGACTCCGTTACAGTGTGTTGTAGATTTGTTTGCTGTGGTTAAGAGAATATGAAAAATAGAGGAAGAGACTTGAAAAGTGTTTTTTGAGAAAACAAATGAAGGGTGCTGAAATGCTTAACTGTATGTGTATATATATGGAATTTGTGAACTAGGAAATCAAGGGTTTAATTTTCTCTGTTATTCTTTCATGCTCTTCTGAGACTGGCAGGTGCTCCCTGTCTTGGCTCAGTTACCTTCTACATTTGCCAATTATAATCATTTAATCATGATCAAACAACAGTGCTTTAACATGAATCTATATAATCTCTTGTTTAATAACACATACTAGTGTTTCTTTTGATCTTATCAGTCTAGAGTTTGCTTGAGGCTTGCTAGCAGAGAAAAATCGGGAGCCTCTAACAGCTGAAGTGGTGTAGGTGTAGCTAAATTGGCCCAGTGCCCGATAAGGATCTGACAAATTGTTTTCTACATTTTCATAAAGCCTGTCAATTCTAAAGCAGCAGCAATGCTGCATTGCTTCAGAAGTTGCTTACTTTCAACCAGAAAAATAGTTATTATGTGGATGACCAAGGTCATGACAAGAGTTTTCGCGAATACTTTTGATAGCTTATGAAATTCTCCCCAAATATGGTGGCTTTCAAGTAGAGAAGGACATCAGTTGTTATAAAGATTTTGGTTTAACAGGATTTACTATAGAAAGAAGATAAGGCCTTACATAACTTGACATGTCCGGAGAGAAAGGGTTCCATTTTAGGATTTCCAATTGACATGTGTCTTTTGGGATCACTGGAAATTTCAGCTTGGTGAAGGACAACCACCATTTTCCATAAGTTGTTATCCTTTTGTACAAAAACACGTTGCCTATTTTCAACATAAAATACCTTTTAATCTTTGTTTTAAAACTTTAATAATTACATTTCTGCATAGAAACTGTGTAACTTCTCGGTGTTGCCATTGCTAATTAAAGAATTGAGTAGCTCATTTTTGCTACTCTCTGCAGTTTTTAGGAATTGAAGGGTGCTATTAATAGAAAAATAAGGGCTATTATAAAGATTACTATTTAGATGGAAATTTAAAAAGAAAAAAAATCAGGATTTTTAATTGGTGTATAAAAGAGAAGAGGTAGTACGTGACTTCAGAGTAACCGGACCGTGCCAATCGTTGTGTGTAGCTAGTTGTACCCAGCAGGTACTGACAGTAATATTTGATGATGGTGCATGTGTTTTGTTAGATCTGTGGGTCGTTCCTGACCGGTACGTGCTTGAGGAAACTCCCGAGTGCTTTGCATCCCCCGCTGACTCCTTCTGTCTCCATGGGGGATTGAAATACAAGGACTTTGTGGCTAAATAGAGAGATTAGTCGTTCAAAACACCCTGACCTTGTCTAGGGGACTGTTTGGTCCTCTGAGGTGCTATCTACGAGACAGCTCTGGCCTCGGAGAGAGGAGCGAGGGACTCTGAGACACAAAAAGCTGGAGGGTTGCAGTGGTGCTGGAGCTGCTCCAGGATTTGGGAGTATATTTTCCCTTCACTGTATTTTCACTACAGCCTTAATAAGTCATTTGACAGACCTGAAGTGTGCATTTTAGTCAATACTGAATTTTAAATAAAAGCAGCAGATTCAGAAGCTTTTGCTGCGGTGTGTACAAATGCATGTTTTAGAATATGTAGTGCATTCATTTTAAAGACACACATCGGTAATAGTATTTTCATGAATGCTGATGCTGCAGGAGACCATATAATCATCCAGTTGGATGCTGGTTAACACCAGCCAGTGAATCTCACCACATTGTGCATCGATTGTACACAAGACAGCCTAATCATTTTTCTTTAATCTTGCTAACCAGAGAAAATGTTGCCGTCTTACTAGTCTGAATATGACAGATTTCAGGTTCTAGCCACCATTTGTTGTTTTTTCTACCAAATTAAAGAATCGTCTTTACTCATCCAGGCTCTTGCAGTGATATTCCAGCCACCTCCCCATCTTCTCTCGAATAAACCAAAAGCATTTAAGATACTGGCAACTTTAGTTTTATTGCAAGTCATGTGTCCTGGGCATTGAATTGCTCTTTGTAGCTGCCTCTTCTGGGTTTTTTTTAGCTCTCTAACTGGTGAGAATAAAGTTATGCTAGTGTTGCTCTCAGGAGAATCCACTGTGCTAGCCCCAAAAGACCAGCAGTCTAAGAGGTGCGGAAAAAGTGAGGGGGGGGACACACACAATAAAAACCTCTCCAGGTGATTTTTACTCACTTGGGACGGTAAATAGAGAACTGAGGTGGAAAGCAGGGGAAACAGATAGAAACTAGTTCAATGCTCAGGAAAACCACTTGCCAAACCCATTGCTGATATAATCTAGTAGTAAGTGGCTGTTGCAGCCTTCCTCTGCACCATGTCAGGGTGTAAGTGCTATTTATAGCAGCAAACTCTGCGGCATAGCTGATATTATTAGCAGCTCATGGGTTTAGGGCTGAAGTCTTGCCTTTTAGTCCAATATAGGTGAAGCTGTAGCTGTCATGCGTAAGAACTGGTGTGTCAGCTAATGGTGACTAATTCCATCAGGTAGTTATTTGCTATGTTAATTTCTTGCCTGGGGCATTAAATAATAATAGAAGATATCTACTTACGTTAGTAAGAGTGATCATCAGATCAGATTTTATTTTCACGTAACTTCTTTTTATACGACTTCTGGTATGTTTGGGATCTTTTATATGATTTCTAGTATCTTTGTCTAATTACTCAGAAAGATTCTGTGGTTTCAATCCCCTTTAACTACTAGAAAATTATGGAAAATTTTATGCTTTTTAACCAGCTATTTTGTTACTGGAAAAGAATAGCCTATCAATTTTATAAAGACAGTTTATTGATTGGGATGCTTCAGGTTATGTTACATAACGTGCAGGTAGAAAAGAGATATTCCATGCAGATTTATTTCCTTGATTATGGAGTACAAGGCCATTACATTAATCTGCATGTCTAGTTCCCGTATTTATTTTTTTTTTATTTGGAAGGGAGCTTGCTTAAGAGATAATCTTAGTGATAAGAGCTGTAGAAAGCATTTTTACTGGAGCAATAACATGTCTTGAAATAAAATCTAGAAACCACAAGCAACAGTTGACAAATTTCTATGATTGTATCAATATATAATTATAGTGCTGTTTGTGTAGCTCTCTGGATTTACAATTAAGGCTAGGTTTTTTTAATTAGACCAATTAATATGTATGGAAGAAACCAGAATGGCCTTTGGGCACAAAAAGTCTTTTCTCATGTCTGAAGTAGGGTTAAATCTGAAGGATGGATTGTGTACTCAAAAGTCCGATGGAGCGTCTTCCTTCATTCCTGGTAATGTTAGCTGATACAATAAAAGATATTACAACTACCATACTACTGTTCAACTAGATGTATAAAGGTGAAAGGGTGCTTATAACCTTTATCAGCAGAGACAGCAATAAGCTCTTCTGTGGATAAATGACTTGTTTTAAGGATTAAAAAATTACGTGAAATAGTTCTTTTTTTTCTGGATCATGTATTTTAAGAGTAAAAATTTGTGACCACTGTACGAAGCTCCCAGTTATAGGTATGTAGATCACAAAATGGTTGTAAACCTGAAAGTCTGTATTAAAAAGTAGTCGCTTGAGAAAGCGAACACATATTAGTATTAAATCCTTATTACTCTGGTCATGCTTATAATAATTAGTGATTGATTAAAAAATATATAAGTCCACTTTGTCTTTATTTGTAACTTTTGGAAGGAATTAGCTCAAGTAATAATTATTGGAGTGACTTCTTTTAACTGTTTTTTTAATTTTTAATGATTTTTACCAATAAAAGTTTCCTCAGACAGACTTTAGCCAACAGTTCTTTTTTCTGTAGCACACAGCGTTCAGGAACTAGAATTAATAGCTTGTATTGTTTTATCATCAAGCATACATAGCAAAGTGGTTGATCAAGAAAGTGATGGCTTTCAGACTTCATGAATATGGTTGAAGTCAAGTGTTGATGTGCCAGTGGGTGAAACAGCCTCAGGTCTGCGCTGGGTTTAACACTAGTTAGTGTTGAACTGTAGCTCTGATGCTCTAAATGCTTCTGCCCGCTGATATCACTGATCTGTCCTTTTCCCTCCTCCTGTCTTCATTTACATAGATTAAGTGTATCTTCGGTGCTTTTCCTTTTAGTTACAAGGTCTCTGTTACTTTATCACCGACTTCAGTCCTACTCTATATTCTGACTCTATGGGAGAACCAGCAGCCTCCTATGAGAGGCTTTTTTTACCCTAGGAAATCTGACTTTCATGAAAATGCTTGAGGAAAATATATATAACCTTAGGATTAGGTAATATGCACAAAAAGTCTGAATACACAAGACTCGAGCAGTTTTAATCATTTTTGTCAGTGTTAATTTTTCCTTTTTCTGGTCCAAGATTTCTATCTGGCTGCGAGGGCAAGTCATTTGTGAGCTGCTGCTGCTGGTGTTACTGGCACTGCTGGTGTTACTGGGGCTGCTGGTAACCGCTTTCAGCCAGAGCTTTTTGTTTTGTGCTCAGAACTGGGAACTGCTGAACGTCACTTTGTGATGCTGTTTATATAAGGGCTAAACTTTCTTGGAAAAAAAAAAATAAAATACTGGCTTTGTCAGCCAACAGAGATCTGGAAAAAACTACCTCCTAAGTTTTGTCAGCAACTTTCCTCTTTTTTTATTAAGGTTTAGTGTAGTACAGTAAAGTATAATGTGATCAATTAAATTACAGTGCTCACCTTACACACCAAATATGCTAACCGTTCCTGGAGCATAGGGATTTTTCCTTGCAACCTATGTGCATCTGTTTAAAAATGTTAAAATATTTAGGGTGTATCATTCTCATTAGGAATATGTAGGTTGTCTGCTTGTATCTGTTTCTGCAGCTGGAAAGTTTCAAGGTCTGTGTGTAGCCAAGCACAATTTGTTGACTTTCTATCATAAATCAAAAACTGATGGACTCTGCAAGAAAAATCCCAAATGAGGCTTCCTGCTCACTAGATTATGAGGCTTAAACTCACTCAATATTTAGAATTATATTTCTGTAGACCTTACTATTTTTTTTGCTTTTTTTAGTATAGTTGTTTTTAAATCTAAAATAGGTATTGCATATTGTACTGAGGATGCTACAAAAAGTTCTGTAGAATGGGAAAAAGTTGAAAAAAAGGGCTTATTTTGAAAGTAGCTTGATTTTGGAGCATAGTAACCGTTTGCCTTTTGTTTCTTGGTGCTGTGATAAGAAGACAAATCACTGGGCTTTCCACAATGGGCTGTGCATTTCATGTAAAACAGTCTGGTTTAGCTGCACATCTTGCTGTCCCTCAGTTGTGTAAATGTTGGGAGAGACAGTGTCAAACATGCCCAGAGCATTTGTAGGAGATGTTTGCCTCTACTGATCTTAAATGCCTCTGATCAAGGAGGTTCCACAATCTCACAGGCAACTTGTTCTGGTGTATCACTACCCTGTAGAGAGAGCTCTTCCTAATATCTAACCTACGTTGTCTTCGCTGTAGATTTAGCTCTGTCTTCCTCCTCCTGTACTCGATGAGACAGATTTGTCAATATATGATAATTATATGAAAATAGTTGTCATGTTTGTCACTAACTTCCTCTTTTTTTTAGTTTAAGCAGTTTCCCAACAGTCATACACCACACGCTTGTTATTTTCCTTGTGCTCTTCTGGACTGTCTTCTTTTGTCTTGTGCTTTTCTTAAAGAGTAGTGCTTTAACACTCTATTCTGGGGTGTTTCTAGCACCAGGTCATTAAAGTAATAGACTGCTATGTCTTACCTCCTCTGCTTCTAAGAGAGTCTTTAATATTTTACAGTGCTTTCCGCAACATTGCATTACTGGTGCCTATTTATTTGTGATCTGTGGAATTTGTTACACTCTTGTCCTACCTACCCAGTTGTTTCTTGTCATGGTTTTTATGTATGTGATTTTTCCTGCCAACTACTTCGTATTTGTTTTTATTGAATTTCATCTTGTCGACTTTGGGCAATTCAATCACTTTGTGTGAAGACCTGGCCTCTAGAGGATTTTGTGAATTTGTGACATAATCTCTGTTCCATCATTCAAATCATTACTGAAGAGGGAAGCAAAATGTCTTTGGTGACCTCGGTTAAAATGCCTTTTAGTTTGATAATAAACTGCTAACTGTTAAGAGTTTTCTGCAGTAGTGTTCTTGAACAGCTCTGTGCCCACTTAATTAATGTATGTAGCTGCCACAAACATGTGTTAAAGTTCAGATAAATTACACCTGCTCCTTTCCTTAAAACATCTGTCAATGAAAATTACAAGTTTTAATTGTTTATTGTGTTGATTGTGTCTTCTAGTTATCTAGATGTTTATAAACTGGCTGTTTCAAATAATTTATTCTTGTATAGTAGTGGATATTAGAAGTGGCCTGGTTGACCATCTAATATTCCCTGAACTTCTCATTTACAAAAATTGCTATGATTTTCCTCTTTTTCACCTGGCTGAGATCCTCCACTTCTTATTTTTTTCAGGGAATATTTTTAAGTTCTGGAAGACATCTGATAATTTTACAGGTTGATTAAGCAAGGTCTTCAGATATTTTAAGTTGCCTAGATTTTGCCAAATAGAATACTGATTATAGACAAATTGATGATAGGTGGGTGGTGAGGTGGATTGAAAAATGGCTGAACAGAACTGACAGACTGGAAAGGTTGTGATCAGCAGCACAAAGTCCAACGGGGAGCCAACCACTGGTGGTGGGCCCCGGCAGACCCTGGAGGGGTCAGTACCATCTTAGTTAATGACCTGGATGAGTGGCCAAGAGGCTGCACCCTCAGCAGGTTTGCAGATAATACAAAACTGGAAGGAGTTGTTGCTGCACTGGGTGGTGGTGTTCTCATCCAGAGGGACCTCAACAGGCTGGAGAACCTCATGAGGTTCAGCAAAGGGAAGTGCCAAGTCCTGCCCCTGGGGAGGAATAACCCCAGACACCAGTATATGCTGGGGGAATCTGGAAAGCAGCTTTGAAGAAAAGAACTTGGGGGTCCTGGTGGACACCAGGCTGAACAGGAGCCAGCAATGGGACCCTTCCAGGAAAGGAGACCACCAGTCTCTTGGGCTGCATTAGAAGAAGCATTGCCAGCAGGTCCAGTGAGGTGATCCTTCCTCTCTACTTAGCGCTGGTGAGACACATCTGTAGTGTTGTGTCCAGTGCTGGATTTCCCAGTATGAGACAGACATGGACATACTGGAGTGAAGGGCTGTGAAGATGATTAAGGGCTTGGAGCATCTCTCATACGAACAGAGGCTGAGAGAGCTGGGGTGCTTTATCCTGGAGAAGAGAGACCTCAGAAGGAATCTTAATGATGTATATAAATACTTGTTAGGTTGTTATTGAACTTACTGGAAAAAAAAGGTGGAAAAGGGCAAGAAAAAGAGACTATTTAGTGAAGTGAGTGTTTTTAATATGCAAAGGCATACTTGCCCCACCCACGCAAAAACTGGTTCTTTGCCATTTCTCACTTAATTCTCAATAGCATTGCTTGGGCTGTCAAGGCTTCTAGTCCTGTCTGTCTCCCAGAAATGGCATCCAGAGAATTGATGATTGTTGTTTGAGTGATTAAATACGATTTGAACTTTGGAGGGTTAGGGCAGATCTTTTTAAGCAGAACTCAGTTTTTAAATTTGTCTGCTTTTGCTGCTAGTTTGAACTGAAATATATCATTGTCCTCACTTTGCCCTGATGATTTCATTTAAAATTATTTCAGATGTTCACATTTTTGATGCAGGATAATAAAATATGGTAGTACTGGTGATGGGAAAAAACATGGATTGTTTACGCAATAAACATGATAATGTCTTGTGTGACCTAATTTTAAGTCACATGCCAGAGGACTTAGAAAAGGGAAATGGTCTCATTGTAAGATTTTTGTTTTCTCTGAAAGTCGTTGTAAACTTTTCCTATTCAAATTTTTATCACACTCTGATCTGTATCAACACGCAGCAACCTACTGTTCTACGTGTTTATAACCTTCAAATATGCACTGCTGCCAGCATTTCCATTTATTTTCACTTAAGCTGTCTGTATCCTATGATGATGAAAACTTCTTCAACCCTTGAAAATCAGTGCAAGCCTTTCCTAAAACACCTGCAATTTTTCTGTATGATTTTTGCCTCCTCAGTGATGGTATGAATATGGGCCAGTGCATCTAGAACAAAACAGTGTTTTCTCACTCTTGAGCTGTGTCTGGCAAAAATGGAGTGGATTGCGGCAGGTTATGAATTTAAATCATGGTGTAGTTGTTCCTGAAACAGCTCTGTGTACAAGGAGTTCTACAGTCAAGGTACAGCAGCTTGTTGGTACTCAAGGAGGATGACTTCATCCTTTCTGCCCTTCTCCGCTCCTGGCACGGAGGTCCCCCTCTTTCTCCTTTGCCTCTCCCTGCTATGATGCTTTTATCCCCTTCCCGTGACCTTCTTCTCTCACCAAATTGGCAGAAAACTCTCCAAAGTTTTACTTTTTTTTTTTTTTTTTTTTTTTCTTCCTTGAGTTCATTTTTGTCAGCATTTGTGAGTTGCTGGGCAGGTGGTAAGGTGGAGGTAAGAGCACTGAGGCCTGGCGGAGAGGATGGGAGGAAGAAGCAGGACGTTCCCCTCTCAGAGGTGGAGAGCTGCTAAGTTTGCTCACTGACTTTTGTGTGGTCACATTGATAATCTAAAGCAAGATGGGATTATTCCAAGTGAGTTTAACACTAAGGTGAAGTACTAGAAAGGATACTCTTATTTGGGAATTGAATTATCTACCTTTAAACTTGCTGGAAAGCTGTTAAGCAGAAACAACTGTCTGTACAGACATCTTAAATGTCCTGCCTTTTAAACTGAAATTAGCAGTATGATATTTGAATAAATCACAAAAGCAAAGACAGACAAAATACAATGTTTACATTTCCATTCTATCGGTTTATTATTTTCATTCTGTTGTTTTATTATTATTTTATTATTTATTATTTTGTTCCAGACTATTTTAAGTGGCACCGTTTGCTGTGTCTGTTGTCCCACCACCCTCATTTGGATTTCACTTTTTTTTTAACTCCTTCAGGAACGGCTCAAAATCCACTAGAAAGAAGAGAATCCTTTTTGGTGGATCAGACAAGCTTTCATTTTGGCCCATCAGGCATATAAATAAAGTGTAACTTTTATAGTAACAGTTGTAAAATCTTCATGATCCAGAA